>NC_133658.1:687934610-688234610 GCF_037893015.1 Macrotis lagotis | reverse complement strand
TTGAAAACTATTGTTTGTTTCAGTTGAATATACTTTTGGAGATTATTTTTATTTAGGAGCATAGTCTAAAAAAGTCACCAAATAATAATTGTCATAGACTTAATATTATCAAGTGGGCAATTCAGGAAACAATTTATGAGCTTTTCAGGTAAATAATAGATAAGCAAAGTATAATGAATTTTTATCATATTTTTCTTTCTTTTCAGGATTCCAACATCTAAGCTTTAAGAAACATGTAGATTTGGAATTGAGCATATATGGAAGGGGCAGCAAAATCCCATAGCTTTTGAGTGAGACATTTTATTCTTTTGTCTTGCCTTGGGAGTTCTACATGTGCAGAATTCTAAATTAGTCCTCTACAAAAGATGGCTTTGTATGAAATACATGGGCACTTTTGTCCAAACCTTGCCTTCTTTTAGAAACCTGATGCCATAAGAGAGGAAATCAAAAAGGCTAGTCATCTTCACTTCTTGGTTAAGAAGTTAAGTATATGAGTTTTTCATTGTTTGTTTCTTTCTTGATATGTCCTTGGTGGATAAATCCAGGGAATCAAATTTCACTGAGTGTAGATGGAAATTGTTGTCTACCTAAGTATGAGATACTCAAAGTGTTTCTATGTTTAAGGAAAAGTTGTTCAGTTTTTGAAAGTGAAGTGGGTAGTCAACACATGAGGAGTTGTCATTGTTGTCAGTATAAATTTATTTTTGATATTGATATATAAAATCACCTATGATACTTTGGATGTTTGGGAAGTATGGAGCCACTTTCCAACATCCCCAAGTGGCAAATCCTTTTTGGGAACACCTTCCACATTTGGAATCCAAAGAATTCCTCTGAGTTCATCTGAGTAAGATTTGATACTAGACCCCTCATCCAAAAGTACTGAGTTCCTTCTCTGGTTCTGATCCCAACCCAAAGTAAAACCTTAGGGAAATCTCTAAAATAGAGCCTAGGAATGACTTGTGTCTAAGATTTCCTGATATATGAGTTATAGGGTCCCAGACTCCCACGAAATTACTTAATGTACCATAATACAGAAATCAAACATGGGACCAACTTCACCATAGAAATTGTATAAATGGGGCAGCAAAGTGCATATAGCACCATCCTGGATTCAGTAGGATTTGAATTCTAATCTGGCCTCAGACTTACTAGTTGTGTGACCCTGGGTAAGTCCCTTAACCCCAACTTCCAGAAAGAAAGAAAGAAAGAAGGAAAAAAAAGAAAAAAAAGAAAGAAAGAAAGAAAGAAAGAAGAAAGGAAAGGAAAGGAAGGAAGAAATGAAGGAAGGAAGAGAGAGAGAAAGAGAGAGAGAGAGAGAGAGAGAGAGAGAGAGAGAGAGAGACTGTATAAAAAGTAAAGGACTCGGGTATACAAAAACAATTCCAAGAAACATAAATCACTCAAATTGCCCCTTTTACTTATTAAATCCCCCTACAAGGTAAATATTTTCCACAGACCAAATATTCACCATTTATCTCAAGCATACACCTTCTGAACAGCTTATGGCAATATCATGGAGGAATAGTCCAGATCTCTTATAGCATCAAAGCTTTATTCACACAGCTTCAGGATCCCACTGTTGATAGTCTTCTCAACTGAGAATGTGCTCTACTGTTAATGAAATCATCTCTGGCTGGGAAGCTGGTGTCTGGCTCTTGAATTCAAGAACTCTCAAACTCAGAACTTCATCTAGAATAAAAGCTTAGAGGCAACTCGACTGAGTTCCCATGTTGCCAGTTTGTACCAGTGAGGCAACTTTACCTGGGCCCTAGACTTTACTTAATTATTGTGGTTTGTCTTGGGTTCATCACTGGGGACATATTACTTTTTGGGGCCTGGCTGGTTGACTCGCTGCTTCTTGTAGGTAGTAGCATTCCCCATTGCCATTATGGTAGATGGTAGAGAAGGACCTTTTCCATTCTTCATTAAATCACACTTTATCATGTGGAGGGCTATATCTAAGAGAATCACTAGCCAGAAGTCTCTTCTTCTACTACTACTAGTTATAGAAGCCACTTTTATTAGCTCTTCTGCCTCATTAGCAAATTAAAATTTTTCAATGTATGAATCTTTTTTTACTTTTCTTTTTATTTATTTTATAATTTTACAATAATCTTGTTGTGAGAGTAATCATAAACCCCACTTCTACAAAAAAGATGAGAAATCTCAAGAATAAAGAGAGGGAAAAAAAGTGTACTTTTTCAGAGCATTTTTTTAATCTCCTTTTCCAGCTGACCAATTCAGATTCCAATAGCTCTGTCTCTGGGATGAGTTGCCTCCCCATCATAGCCACCAGAGAAGTTGCTTCAATATTTTTCCCACAGTTGCTATCACTAGCTATATTTCCCTGTATTCTATTCCTCCCCACTCTCATCTATTCCATTCTCTCTCTCTCCTTTCATCCTGTCCCTGTCCAGAAGTGTGTTTATCTGAGTATCCTCTCCCAAGATCTTCCCTCTCTTCTATCACCTACTTCCCCCTTCCCTCCCTCTGTTCCCCCTTATCCCATCCCTTTCCTTTCATTTTTCTCTAGGATAAGATAGATTTCTATACCCTATCAAGGTGTGTATTTCTGAAGAGAATGAAGGCTCATCATTCCCCCCTCGCCTTCTACCATTCCATTCTATTATCAAAGCTTTTTCTTGACTCTTATGTGAAACATCTTAGCCCCTTCTTCCTCTCCTTTCTCTTCCTCCCAGTACTTTCCTTTATCACCCATTGACTACATCTTTTTACTATATCATACCATCATATTCAGCTCCTTCCTGTGCCTTGTCTATATATGCTCCTTCTAACTGCTCTTATGAATGAGAAAGTTTATATGAGTTATCAGTATCTTCTTCCAATTCAGGAATACAATCAGTTCAACATCATTAAATTCCTCATAGTTAGTCCTTTTCATCCACCCTTTTTATGGGTCACCTCTACTTGGAGATCAAAGTAATTTTCTATGGTCAGATTCTTCTTTTTCTTTTGTTTCCTCATTTCCTCAACCTATGGCTGATTTAGCACACTTCCAAGGCTTTGGGGGTTTTGGAGACAACTTACAGAGATCTTAACTTCTCCAAGGTGCAGCTCTGACTGCTCTCTTGCCTGTATTCAGGCCCTCCCCTCTGCCCTGGAGCGGTGAGGATGGTCCTTGCTTGGCTACAGTGATTGGGAGCCCAAACTTCAACCTAGATCTGAGTGTGGGCAAACAGTTGCATCCTGCCCCAGGGAGAGCAGAGAGACCTCTGCAGTCTCCCCTGACCCCCTTACCACATATAGACTGAGAGCTTTGGAAGTGCTGGGTGGTTCTGCTGGCTCCCACTACTATAGGTTCTCACTGCAGGGCTGCTCTGAGGCCGGAGTTCTGTTCTATACACCCTCTGGTCCAGCAGAATTCTATCACCACCCCTTCCAGCTGTTCCCATTGATCCTGGGCCAAGAGATCTGGAAACTGCCCCCCTGCCACAGATCCAGGCTCCCAGCCTGGCTGTGCTTCAGCTATGCTGAGGTTTTTTCCAACCCCCGGTCCCAGCGGAACAGACCTGTCCCAGAGATCGTCTAAGTTGTCTTGAACTGGGAAATTGTATCACTCAATTTTTATGTGGGTTCTGCCCCCTCTAGATTTTGGCTAAAGTCATAATTTGACGGCTTTTGGAATTTTGAGGGGAATGATTTTCTGGGAATTCCTGCCTTCACTCTGCCATCTTGGCTCCACCCCGCCCCATGTATGAATCTTGTATGACTTAAAACATAATCCCAGTTTCTTCAAGTTCTTTCATGCTAGGAGAGAGGGAAAAGAAAAAAGGGAAAGGGAGCCATTACAATGAAGGCAGTATAACCTTGAGAAAACATCCATTTTCAGAATTATTAGCTCTGATGTGATCAGAAAAGGAAATAAAAAGATCTCTCCATCCCCCTTCCACCCCCAACTCCCAAAAAAGTATCCAGAAACTAGAGGTTCAAGAATTTGTCTCAGACTTTCCTAGGAAAGCATTGCACACACCCCTTTTCTACTCCTGGAATTCAAGAAAGTCGTTTTCTCCACCCTAGTTTTTTTTTTTTTTTCCCACTCCAGCCTAGAAGTCTAGGGAAGACAACCAAAAGGGAAGGAGAAGGTTAAAAAAAAGGCTAGTATTGTTTCACAGCTCACTTTTATAGTTCAGAGAAAGAGTGGTTCCTCTCATCTTTTTTTTGTGCCTAGACTCTTTCTCAGAAGAATCTTTTTAAACACATAAAAAAATCCATAGGTCTACAAGGGAAACCAATTATTTTGAAATACAATAATAATGTTTTTTAAAAAAACTAATGAATGGATCCTAGGTTAAAACTTTTTGCTGTAAATGATCAATGACCACAAGAAAGAATGCTCCAAAATGACTAATAAGAGTAATGAAACTTGAAAGAACACAGTGATTTCAACTTAGACATTACAAATTGTCAAAAATGATAGAAGAGGGGCGGCTAGGTGGTGCAGTGGATAAAGCACCGGCCCTGGAGTCAGGAGTACCTGAGTTCAAATCCAACCTCAGACACTTAATAATTACCTAGCTGTGTGACCTTGGGCAAGCCACTTAACCCCATTGCCTTACAAAAAGAAAAAAAATGATAGAAGAGAGGAATGGTTACTGTTAAAGGAGTTGTGGGAAGATAGGCACACTAGTGCATTGTTGGTTGAACTTTAGAAGATTACAATCATTTTGAAAAACAATTTGGAATCATACAAATAAAGTGAATTAAGTATCTATATCCTTTGGCTCAGACATTCCATAACTGAAATTGTGCTCCAAAAAGGTCATTGATCAGAAAAAAGGCCCCATATATGCCAAAATATTTACATCAGCACTTTTAGTGATAGCAAAGAATTGGAGACATAGTAGATACCTGATGATGGGGGAATGGCTAAGCAAATTGTGGCACATGGATGTAATGGAGTATTACTGTGCTTTAAGAAATGGAAAACATGATAAATTCAGAGAAGCATGAATATATATTTTCATGAACTGGTGCTGAGTAAAGTAAGTTGAGCCAGTAAAAACTATACACAATGGTTACAATATAAATGGAAAGAATGACCAGACATAAAAAAAATCAAAAGTAAATTTTACAAAACTACAATAAGCAAATTTTGAAAGAAGGGATATGATGAAAAATTGCTCTAAATCATTACTAATTGGAGAAATGCAAATTAAAGCATCTCTGAGTTACTACCTCACAACTCTCAGATTAGCCAATATGACCAGAAAGGACAATGATCAATGTTGGAAGGGATGTGGGAAATCTGGGACATTAATACACTGTGAGTGAAGCTGTGAACTTATCCAACCTTTCTGGAGAGCAATTTGGAACTATGCCCAAAGGGCAGTAAAAATGTGCATACCCTTTGATCCAGAAATATCACTACTGGTTCTACATCCTGAAGAAATCATGAAAAAGGGTAAAAACATCACTTGTACAAAAATATTCATAGTAGTTCTGTTTGTGGTGACAAAGAAATGAAAATTGAGGAGAAGTCCATCAATTAGGGAATGGTTAGACAAATTGGTATGTGATGGAACACTATTGTTCTATTAGAAACCAGGAGGGATGGGGATTCAGAGAAGCCTGGAAAGACTTGCAGGAACTGATGCTGAGTGAGATGAGCAGAACCAGAAAAATCTTGTACACCCCAACAGCAACATGGGGGTGATGATCAACCTTTTGGGACTTGCTCATTCCATCAGTGCAATAATAGGGACAATTTTAGGATATCTGTGATGGCAAATACCATCTGTATCCAGAGAAAGCACTGTGGAGTTTAAACAAAGAGCAAAGACTATTACTTTCAACTTTTTAAAAAAATTGTCTTAGGTACTACATGATTTTGCTATCTCTAATATTTTATTCCTCAAGGATATGATTTTTTTCTCTCAACACATTCAATTTTGATCAGTGTATAGCAGGAAACAATGTAAAGACTATCCGACTGCCTTCTGCGGGGGAGGGGGGAAGGGAGAGGGAAGGGAGGGTGGGGAAAATGTGTGAAATGTGTAAAATTCAAAACCTTACCCAAAAAATGATAGAAATTACTATTTCATATAATTGGAAAACAAATAAAATATTTATATGATACAAAAAAGAAAGAAGGGATAAGAAAAGATACTCTCACCTTACCCTTTGCAGAGTGATGTTGCACAATACTTTAAATTAGACTTTTTTTGTTGCATCATAGTTAGTTAGGATGATTATTTTCCTTGCATTTTTCTTTTTAAAAAATACTTTCATTATGTAGGAGAATTTGGTCTATTCTCTAGCGTCAGTATTCAAGAGGGAGTCTTGGGCTTATGTCCTTTCAACTAGGTGCTATGGTATATGTCTTGTACACAGGAGATCACAGTTCAGACAAAAGTCTCTGTATTTGGGCAGCAAGGCCAAACAGTGAATTGAGTGCAAGACCTACAGTCAGAAAGTCTATTTCTGAGTTCAAATCTGGTCTCAGACCTTACTAACTGTATGATCTTGGGCAAGTCACTTAACCCTGCTTGCCTCAGTTTCCTCATCTGTAAAATGAACCAGAGGAGGAAATGGCAAATCACTCCAGTATCTTTGCCAAGGAAAACCCCAAAGTGGTGGCACAGTGTCAGACATTACTAAAAAATGACCACATAACAATCTCCTAATCATACCTCATATATGTAGTTAATTCTTTGAGTGAATGCTATTTTCCTCCAGTAAACTATAATCTCCTTGAAAGCAAGTTCTATTTTTATTTTTGTCTTTGTACTCATAGAGCCTAGTGTAGTGTTTGAGATATAGTAGACTCTTAATAACTATATGCTGAACAAATAAATAAGTGATGCAAAACTTAACCCTATTCCTTCAGATTCTGGTGCTTTTATGATATCATTATAACATCAGCAACTGAATTATGTCCTGAAAATTTTTGACAGCATTCATTCATTTGCCAACAATTTTATTCAGCAAATATTTATTAATTAACTATTATATGGAAGACCCTATGCCCTTATGAGATATATTTTTTTAAATCACTATTGGGCAAAACCAAGAAAGAATTTTAAGTGGACCTTCCTACTCTTATAAATGTCTTCCAGTCCCTTAAGTAATACCATGTTGTTGACAGCCTTGATAAAACATAAAGAGTTCTGATTCCCAGTGAACTTTTAAAAATGAATTTGTAATAGAATAAACTTCAATAGAACCAGAGAATGTGGACTCTCCTTTGGAGCTGTCACAGAATTTTATTTGACTTTTAATTATAAAATAATCTGTTTTGTCCTATGGAGGCAAGAGTGAATAAAATACTATATCCATTCTTCAGAACTAAATAACTGATTCTAAGGGTCAAATATGCAATTAACTAAATTAAAATGGTTGGCCTAGAAGAATACAGGACTATAAATTTGAAAGTTCTACAAATTTGCTTAACCTCTCTGTGTCCTCAGGTATAAAATGAAGGCATTGGATCAGAGGTACCTATGTCTATGGTCATAGAATTATTTGGGTCTATATTAATGATTCTTTTACTTGAATGCACATTTATTTATTGATGCCTAAGTTTGAGGCAGATTGAGGAAAACAGATATGTCAATTTAGGACCTGAAATTACAGCAGTATGAGAATTTCCTCCAGTGGGGTAAAGCTTGTCTTTAGTTATAAACAATAAACTATAGTTATAATCTATCTTCTTTTTTGTACTTTTCCATTTATTTAGTTATTTATTCTTATTTTGTACAAATAATGTTTTTTATAGATTACTAAAATATTCTTGTTTAAGAGTAAACATAAACCCCCTCCCCCCAAAAAATATAGACCCACATGAGTGATAAAGGGAAAAGAAAAAAATTAAAATTAAAATTAAAAAAAAGAAGAAGAAGAAGAATTGTAGGTATGGCCAGGTTGCACAGTGGATGGAGCACCAGCACTGGAACCAGGAGCACCCGAGCCCATATCCCTCCCCATACACCCAACAATCACCCAGCTGTGTGACCCCATGCAAGCCACCCTAACCCCATTGCCCTGCAAAAAACAACAACAACAAAGACCTAAAATAAAATAAAATAGTAATAATAATCATAATAATAATATTAGGGGCGGCCAGGTGGGAGACAGAACACTGGCCCTTGAGCCAGGAGCACCTGGGTCCAAATCCTGCCTCAGACACCCAATGGTCACCCTGCTATGGGGCCCCAGGCAGGCCACCCAGCCCCATTTGCCCTGCACCCCCCCAAATAATAATAATAATAATATTAATAATAATAAATGTGCTTCAGTCTGTGTTCCAACACCACCAGCTCTGTCACAGATGGATCACATTTTTATGATGAGTCCATCACAAGAGTTACTTCCATATTTTTCCACCATTGTCATTGCTGATCGCAACTCCCTCCATTCGTACTTCTCCACTACCATTTACTATATTTTCTCTCTCCTTTCACTCTGACTCTGCTGTAGGGTATCTGAGTGGCACAGCAGACAGATCCTTGGCCCTGGGGCCAAGAGGCCCCAAACCCACATACCACCCCTTAGGCCCAGCATCTACCTAGCCCTATGGTCCCAGACAGGCCATCCAATCCCAGCCCCTTGCAAGAAGTAAAAAAGAAAATGTGTTATATCTGACCACTCTCCCCCCAGTTATAATCTATCTTAAAGAGATGTCTGAGACTTATAGAGGGGAAATAACTTGGCCATGGACCATAGCTAGTAAAAGTCAGAGGCAGTTTTGAACCAAAGGCTTTCTTATTTATAGGATAGAGTTCTGAACTGGAGTCAGGAAGACCTGAATTTAAACCCAGCCTCAGAACCTTATTTACCTCTGTGGCCCTGGACAATTCACTGAACCTCCCCCAGGCTAAGGTTTTTTGTCTGTAAAATGGAGGTGATGATAATATATACTTCCCAGGATTGTTGTGATGATCAATAGGATAATATTCTTTAAATTCTAAATAACTATACTTTAATTTTTATTTTTAAAAATTTTGAGTTTCAATTCTCTTTTTCCCTCCAGGCAATCAATATGAGATAGGATAATACTTCTAAAGTACTTTGTGAACTTTAAATTGCTATTTTAAATGTTTGCTGTTGTTATAATACTGTCTAGGCATTGAGACAATTCCTGCCTTCAAGGAGTTTACATATCTTCATGCTGATATTGAATTTATATTATCTTCAACTTCATCCTGATATTGTCTAAATATCATTTTGTTGAATCTGACTCTCTGTATCCGTCCTGCAGACAGTAAAACCCTATTATTCCCAACAAAAACTAGCAGCATCCCAGGACTTCTGTCCCCCACCTTCCAAAGCATATACTATTTTAATCCACATCAGTGCTTCTATACACTATCACAGATAATCAAATCCTTATTTGATTGAATCTTTTATTAATCTCCTAATCTCTTAATTAGTTAATCTCTTAATCAGTTTTTTTTAGATTTTTTTCAAGACAGTGGGGTTAAGTGGCTTGCCCAAGACCACACAGCTAGGTAATTATTAAGTGTCTGAGGTCAAATTTGAACCCAGATCCTCCTGACTCCAAGGCCAGTGCTCTATTCACTGTGCCACCTAGCCGCCCCTAATCAGTTATTTTTAATTTTAGAATTGGTGGCCTTTTAACTTTCCAAACTTCTTACCCTTCCTACTCTGCCCTAGACTCTACAAAAATTGACTTTTCCCAATGTTTATTGAGGGCAACTCAAATAAATATTACTTGATCTAAGAATACAACCTTTTGTGAATCAAGTTTGCAAGAAAGATTTACAAGGAGAATGGAGAGGAAATGTTGAAAGAGCAACATTTATTATCTGTTAAAATCAAGTCCAACCATTTGACACTCCTCAGATCCCCAAAGAATGCATTAGAGATTTCAGGGATCATTTTAGAGAGCTACAGTAAGCTAACTGTCACATTTGATGTAATCATTATCAAAAGATCACAGTCTATGTACAGAAGTTCAAATATTGTCAACAGTTTTACATTTAAAAGGTTTCTGATGTAATTTTACAGCTGGTAAATCAACCCCTGATGACACAGTGAAATAGGACCAGGGTATTAAAGCACTCGAACATAGGTTTTTAATTTGTTAACCAAACATTCATACATTTCCTCAGCCTTTTTTTCATGTGCACATTTAAAAAAAACTGCCGTGACAAAGAAAAGTATTAGGGTGCCATTTGAAGCTTCAGGCTGATTGCCAATATTCCAAACCCTTGGATTAAGTAATGCAGCAGAAACAACAACAACAAAAAAGGAGAGGACAATGGAGAGATTGAACATGCTCGTTACTATTACCAATCATTCTCAATTGAAGCAGTCTGAGAACTTTCACTTTTTATTTTAAAGAAAAGTGAATGATCAAACGATATTAGATCAACCCCCCCTCCCAGTGGTGTTCTGAGCCAAAAGGAAACTCCTACAGATATTGTAATTCAGGACTTACTGTTGTCCATCAGCTGATGAGAAGTTTAAAGACCTGTAATGCATTAACTAAATTGTGTGTTGCAACCAAAATGTGAATCAAAACATCCTTCTAAAATTTCATTCTTTTGGTAAAATCCTGGAAAGCACTTCCTAGCAAAGAAGACATAAGGAGTGTGTAAGAAGCTTTTTTTTTTGTTTGCTTGCTTTTTAACCCTAAGCTTTCATGAAAAAAATTCCCCTGCCTTTTTTTTAAACACATATACCACAGAAATATACCTAAGAAAGCTCTAGATTCTCTAGTTATGGTAAGTTTCCTTTTCACTTATCTATGTATACCTACATTAGAATTTCTTTTTTGCTTGGCTCTAAATATTTGTAACAAAGGTTTTATTTTTCTTTTTTATTTAATCCACCAGAAAATAAAATTGAGGGTTTTTTAAATGTAATTTTGTTGTTATTCAGTTCTGTCTGACTCTTTGTTAACCTGTTTGGGGTTTTCTTGGCAGAGATACTGGAGGGTTTGCCATTTCTTTTTTCTGGATCACTTTTCAAATGAGCAAACAGTTGAATAGGGTTAAGTGACTTACCTAGGGTCACACAACTAGTAAATGTCTAAGACCACATTTAAACTCAGGTCTTCCTGACTTCAAGCCTGTTTTTTTTTATCTACTGTGCCATCTACCTGCCCCCTTTAAAGTAATATCCATTTCTCTTGAACCACAAAGAAAGTTTCTATGAATGAAGATGCCTAATTGAGGAATGACCTAGCAAGGTGCAGTATATGATTGTGTTAGAATACAACTGTTATAAGAAATGATAAGCTCAATGATCTTAGAAACACATGAAAAGGCTTGCATGAAATAATGGACAGTGGAATGAGAAGAATCGAGAACACTGTATTGAGTTAACAGCAATATTGCTTTAAGAACAACTTTGAGCAACTTTTGACTACTGCAAATACTCAAATTAATTTAAAGGACATATAGGAAGATGCTATCTGCAACCAGAGAAAGCACTGATAAACAGATGTATAGAATGATTTTGAATATATATATATATGTATGGATATTTGTGTCTAATGTAGCTATCTCTAGGGAGGGACTTGGGGGGTAGGAAGGGAAAAAAAGAAATTTATATGATAAATTTATTATATTTAAAAGGACTAGCAAGTTGTACATAATAAATTTGCAGTTTGGCTTGCACTAAGTTTTTCTATTCTGCTGTGTTATGGAAATGCTTGTTTTATCCCATAAATTAAAATAAAATAAATAAAAATATAAAAAGTTATACCCATACCTAATTTTATCATGATCTTCATTCAATAAATCAACAAGCATTTATTATGCTATTAGACACTTGGAGGAACAAAAACAAGAATTGAGTTCACAGATAAAATATAAGATAGACAAAAAATAGGTACAAAGTGATAAAGTTGAGGGGAATACTAATGTAATCTATCCAGGCCTATTGAAGAATATGGGTCTTGAATTGAGCTGTGAAGGGGGCAAAGGTTTCCAAGAGTCTCTGAGGAATGCTTTGCAAAGGCTCAGAAACAAGAGCTGAAGTGTCATTTCAGGGGAAGGTCAGGTGGATCAGTTTCCCTAGAATAAAGTATATGGGAAAGGAAGTAATCACTCTGGAAAGGTAACCTGGAACCCTATTGTAAGGACTAAATAAGGCTTAGGGGCAATAGGGATCCCTTAAAGCTTCTTGAGCAGAGGTCAAACCTGTACATTAGAAAAGAAACTAACATAATGAATCGCATTTACCCTCAAAACATCTTTAAAAAGTGCAAAAGGCAACATTTATTATTTGACTTTTATTTAATGGATGGGAAGAAACAGAGATGCAGAAAAATGTCGATTTGTGTAGAGTCCACCACTAGTCTGTAATAAAACAAGATAAGTACCCAGGTTACCTGACTTTCAGACCATAACTTTTTCTCTAAACATTAAAAAAAAAAATGTAATCACTGGTCAAATCAGGAGATTTTGGTTTGTTTAATACCTAGTCACATTTCTCTGCTTCCTGGGCATTACTATGGCAGTGTTCCACCATGATTTCAAATTCAAAATGACAAAAAAAAAAATACAAACTCAATTATCTTCCCTGAAAAATCTAGTGAATTCCATCCTGCAAGCTAGGGGTTTAGTTAAGCACTAAACTTAATGTCAGGAAGATCAGAGCTCAAAACCTGCTTTAGGCACTTATTGGATATATGACACAAGGCAAATCATTTAAAATCTTTTAATCTGTTTTTTCTCTCTGTAAAATGAGGATTGAGTTTACAGGATTTTTTCCCCAATATTTAAAGCATTATAGAAATATTAGTTATTATTCTTGGATTTTTAAATTTAAATGTTTAATTATAAAGTAACATTGGGCAGCAATAAAACCAACTAAAATTGCCTAATATCTCTTTACATTTAACTTCATTTCAATGCACAAAGTATCATCATTGCTCAGTCACTCCCTCTTAACCTTTGTCAGGACCGACAATTTATTCTTAATCACTTGTCCTTATATCATTAGAGTTCATGTGTACTCTACATTTCTGGTCTTGCTTGTTTCATCTAACTTTTTTTTTATCAAGATCTCTCCAGATTACCTTGTATTTTTTGTACTTGGTCTTGATTTCATTAAAGTATTCAATTAACTTAATGTAACATGTTTTGTTAACCATTGTTTCATTGTTAGCTATTTTGATTGTTTCTTGGTTTGGGTTTTTTTTTTCCATTACATACAATTTGGCGCTGAAAATCTTCAGATTAATACTTGGGACAGAAAAGAGTAAAAACAACACTTTAAGTTTCTAATACAAACACTAGAATTTATGAGAGTTTAGATTTCCTTTTCTACTAATGGCACCACCAGGGGTCTGTGGGAGCCAGTCCCTACAAGAGCAGATTTATTTGGAACTTGGAAATTGGCAAATACTACAAATCAAGACAGTTTACCATTTACTGATTGTCTGGTTATGAAAGTGATGAAGAAAAAGTTAATAATTCATATTAAATTTAATTTAATGTTATGAGTATGTTTTTTTTCTCAGAGAGGTGCTTATTAAAGATTTACCAGCATACCTCTGACATAACCATTCCTCTAGTTTACCCAGGTTCAAAATCTGAGAATCATCTGGCAATCTGACTTCTCCCTTATTTCCCCATTCCTCCATAACCTATTGCCAAGTACCATTGATTCTACCCCCCACAATATCTCTTGCAGCTGCATCCATGCAACTCAAACTGTCACCACCCTAATTATCTCATTATTGTCTATACCTGGGTAGATAGATGATACAGTGGTTAGAGGGTGGGCTCTGAAATCAAGAGGACCTGAGTTCAAATGTAACCTCAGACACTAGCTGTGTTCCTTGGGCAAGTCACTTAACCCTGATTGCCTCACATCTGATATCTACAGTCATCCTGGTTCATATCTGGACACAGATGACTCTTGAGGAGAAAGTGAGTCTGGCGACTTAGCACAGCACCCCCTCACTCAAATTCAATTCATGTGTTTGTCATGGCATCACTTCCCTATTGTCATGGTCTTCTTTGAGGACAAAGGACAACCATTATTATTTTTATTACTTCCAAATATTCCTCTCCCTTCCCTTCTCTTATTTAACTATAGTATTTTTTTAGAGAAGTAAACAAATCAGCATAAATGAAAAAGTCTAAAACATTAAAAAGTTTACATTGAAAAAGTCTGAAAACCTGTGCAATGTGTGACACCTATAGATCTCCCATATCCATGAAATGGGGGGCTTAGGGTTGTCTCTCTTCATTCAAGTCTTGCTTGATCTTAGTAATTTTGTTATATCTAATTTTAATTTTTTTGGTGTGTGGCTATTATTCCATTTAGATTGTAGTTATTTTGTGCCTGTGTATATGTATTTATATGTGTGTATGTGTGTGTGTGTGTGTGTATACATATGTTTTTGGTTCTACTTACTTTCCTCAGCATTCGTTCATAAAGATCTTTCCATACTTCTCTGTACTTATTACATCCATCTTTTCTTACAGTACAGTAACATTCCTTTACAAAATGTGCCACAATCTTTTTAGCCATTCCCCAGTGGGTGGATGTCTATATTTTTTCTAATTCTTTTTAGTATATTTAGGGATTTTGTTCTTATCCATGGTTTCCTGGGGTTATAACTCAGTAATGGAGACTCTGGTCAAAGAATATAGACATTTTAATCACTTTGTTTTCATAATTCCAAAGTTCTTTCTAAAATAGTTGTACCCTTTAACAATTCCACCAATAATACATTAGTGTACCTTTCATTGCATAACTCCTCTGATATTTAATATAATCATTTTTGGTCATTTTTGTCATTTTGCAAAGATAAAACCTTTGAATTGTTTTGTTTCATTTCTTTTATTAATGATTTGTGGCATTTTTCATGTAATTGTAAATACTTGTTCATTTTTGACAACTATTTGTTCAAATACTTTGATCATTTATCAACTGGGGAATGACTATTAGTGTAGTATAAATTTATTGTTTATATATCCTGGATATCAAACCCTTAATAAAGAAAAGGAAAGGAACTTAATTCTATTTGGAGGAGGGAATTAAAAATGTCCACAAAGAAATATATATGTATATGTTTTTATATTTATATATTAAAGATATCATACACATATAACATATATGCATATATAAAACATTTCCCTCAAGTAATATCCTTCTCCCTACTCCACCCCTCCACCCTAGCTAAGCTGCTTTCAGTTGAGATATAAAATTTTCCCTACTTTCTCCAAGTTTTAAAATTTTAATAAATTTATTTTTCCAACTACATGTAAAGATAGTTTTCAGCAATCATTTTTATAAAATTTTGAGTTCCCTTTCTCTCTTTTCCCTCCTCTTGACAGAAAACAATCTAATGAACTGAGTTATGCATATGTTAAGCATATTTCCATATTAATCATGTTGTGAAAAAAAGAAAAAAGGGAAAGAAAGCAGGAGAAGGAAAAATACCATAAAACATAAAACAAATTTAAAAAATTGAAAATAGTAAGCTTTGGTCTGCATTCAGACTCCATAGTTACTTCTCTGGATGGGGATGGTAGTTTCCATTACAAGTCCTTGGGAACTATCTTTGACTATTGTACTGCTGAGAAGAACAAATCTATCATAGTTGGTCATCATACAATGTAATTCTTAATGTGTACAATGTTCTTTAGTTCAACTCAGTTCATTCAGCATCAGTTCATGCAATACTTTCCAGGTTTTTCTGAAATTTGGCAGCTCATGATTTCTTACAGAACAATAATACTCCATCACATTCATATACACCACAATTTGTTCAACTATTCCCCAATTGATGGGCATCCCCTCAATTTCCAATCTTTGCCACTCCAAAAAGAGTTACTATAAATATGTTTGTACATGAGATTTTTTATCTTTTCTTGTAATTTCTTTGGGATACAGACCTAGTAGTGGTATTGGTGGATCAAAGGGTATGCACAGTTTTATTGTCCTTTGTGTGTAGTTCCAGATTACTCTCCAGAAATATTGGATTAGTTCACAACTCTATCAACAATGCATTAGCGTTCCAAAGTTTCCACATCCCCTCTAATATCGATCATTTTAACTTTCTATTAAGATTGACCAAATATGAATATCTTTGGTATGTATATACCACTGAAGAGTCATAAAGCAGTATATTTAGAAGACAGCCAGACCACCCACACACATAACTTTCATGTAAAATTCAATATAAAGTAATTCCAAAGGGAAGAAGAATAACAACTGGACGGAAAACATCAGTAAAAGTTATTTGTAGGAGGAAATATAAACTGAGCTGAGCTGAGCCTTAAAGAAAGCTAATATTTCAAGTAGCAGAAGTGGAGAAGGAAAACATTCTAGGCATGGGTAACTATGCAAATACACAGAGGTGGAAGATGGATAGAGACTTGACTTTAGAGTTTAGGAAGATTTCCTAGCTAAAGTCTCCTAGACTCAATACCTCTGGCCATGTGACTGTTGGATAGAAGGTACCAATCTGTATTGGTGCATAGAGTTCTTCACTGTGAATTCTCTATACTGACTAAATTGCAGGTCTAGGGAGTTTAGTCAGGACATTCCAAATTGATTGATTCCCTCTTTATAGCCCAGTTGATGAAATTATGGGAGAAAAGAACAGATAAAAAAGGTGCTAATATGTTAAACTCAGCAAAAAATGCACTTATACTGTCACCCCATTATGAAGTGTTCTTTGATAGAATTAGAGAAATAGCTTGCCATTGGCTGGTTAAATATTAAGCAGACATTGGATGGTCTTTTAAAAAGCTAACTTGGCAGACCTTGTCATAATAGAGGTATGAGGGCTTTGGAGAAAGTGATCCCTGGTAGCAGAGAGTAGAGATTTCTATGGAAGAACTCAGCTCTTGAGAAAGGATCACTCTATGAGATTAGGTACAGTGTACCCTCCATTCCCAATACTACCCAAATACATTCAAAACTCAGGAGTATATCTTTCAATGGAACCAATTTGCCATTACTGGCAAGTTAAAAAGAGGTGACTCTAATGGGTCTAATCCCCTGGATGATGAAAAAGAGCCAGTTATAGATTCAAGGAAAAAATTAGCCTCTGCAGTTAGGATTCTAGATTTGGAGATACAAAGGTCATGGAATCTAAACTGAACCAACTATTCAACAAATTCTTCACCTAGTGGAAAGTAACATGAGGCTACCGCAATGAAAGAATGGACATTAGAATTCTACAGTACTGCAGGCAGGAATTACCTTGGGCACAATGTCTAATTTTCCAATTATAAGATGGAAATAATAATAGCTTTTACCTCATAGGGGTATTATAATGATCAAATGAAATATATTTGTAAAGAATTACACAGTGCTTAGCATCCAGCAGAATTTTAAATATGCTTATTCTCTTCCTTTTGTAATACTGGCCTTTTTAGAGATATGTACTCAGAATGTATATTGAGATATACAAACATACTATGCCCAAATCATGGGAGTCACAGTTCCCTCCTCTCCCTTCATCTCAGTTTTTGGGGAGGGAAAGGAGATTAGGTTCATCACTTAGTCTGGTTCCCAAAGAGCACAGTCTCAGACTAAGGCAACTTTTCCCCCTGGCTATAGCTGGAGTTCTAGGCATTCTGGCTCCTGAGGGCTGCCATACCAGCTTGGCTGCCAAAGTATATCCTATCTGCAACCCTGGTTCCAGGTTCTCAATCACTTGAACTCCAGTACTGTGAGGATCACCTTAGGCAACTGAAACTGAGAAGGACAAATGACACCAAACAGAAATGAGCATCTTCCAGGTCCACTTCTGGGAGTTGAGATAAAAGAAAGGCAAGTAGAGGAGGGTATGTTCTGTACTCTCAACAATTAAGTTTATTGCTTATATAAGGCACAGAAGAAAGAATGGTAGGGGAAGTGACCACTCCAAGGAGGTGGTGGGTCCCCTATCAGTCATCTGGTATAGAACAAGATGGACTCTATACTAGGCAAACTCATCATGCCTGTGTGCCTCCCCATCAGCTTATGTGGTATGACAATGTATGTATGTACCCATTCTTCTCACTAATGCTATGTGCACTTATGGAAGAATGTGCTCCAGGTTTATGGATGGTGTAGATAGTGGTTTTGTTATGTTGACTTAGTACATGCCTGAATTTTGAGTTTATGTTACTACTGACTGATTGATTATTAAAGATGAGAAAACTGCTGCTAGGAGTTTTGAACCTATGGTATATTTTCAAATTGGAAGTATTAGTAATTGCCATAAACCTAAAATTTGAGTTGGAAGAAAAGGTAGAAATTGCTGGCCAAGAAGGTGATATGTAATATAATAAAATATAACCCTATCATTTTACATAATATAACATAATATATATGAAGTATATATATATATGTATTGTCATATGCACAAATGGACATTTATACACATGTTATAATGTATATATAAATGCTTAATTATATTTGTATATATATGTATATATATATATATATTTATCAGTAACCACAAATCTCTAGAAAACTCTAAAACCATGAGTTAGAAAGGTGCCAACCTACATTGGTACAGGGAATTTTCTCACCAAGAAGTCCCCTAAAACAGTAAAATAATGAAATCATAGGTCTAATCACTCTCTCCCTCCCTATCTATCTGTTAATTTTTCTATCTAATGATTATGGTCATAACTTATAGCTGATTCATTTGTTACTCACTTGGACTATGGATTGCCTCAGTATAGCCAGGAGCCCAGCATTGAAAAAGAAAATATGGCAAAGCCTAGTCCTTTATGAATAAGGAGCATTAGAATGAATATAACTTTCTCTTTTTTCCCATCTAGAGAGGTTTAGTCCTGTTCCTAGTCTTTGGTTTCTAGTAGGAGCCAAAAAGGAAAGATGTGAGGATCCTTCTTGTTTGATGGTCAGTAGAGAAATACTGATAGTCTTTGATAGTCTATTTTAGTGACCCTAGGAGTTAAACTATTGCCATAAAACAATACAGTGTCCAAGTATTATTCATATACCCTGTCTTTTTTTTAATGACTTGGTGATACCTACCTCTTGAGAGAAATTTTCATTTTTCCCTAAAAACAAAAGTTTCTCACTCCCCCTTACCCTATGCTAAAATTCTAAGCTTTTAAGAACAGATTTCTGCTAAACTGGTGAATTCCTTATAATGGATTGATAAATAGAACATGTCTTTTTCTTTAAGTTTAAACTTTATGTATAAGAATGTAAAAATGAGATCTAATGGCTCTTACTATAATCCTAGAATTTTTTTTATTATTCCATTGTATTGCAAAAGAGGGCTTGGCATCCCATTTCAGCAGGCTTCCCAAATAAATGACCCACAGGAAAGCAGCATAATAAAGCACTTTTTAAAACTTGAGTAAGAAAACATTAATTGAAAAGTTATCATAACTGCTTTTTTTGTCTGCTCCTTAAATCATTCCTTACTTCTCTATTCAATAGAAATTATAAGGATTTTTTTTTTGCTTTTTTAATCACTAAAAGGCAAGGGAATTCAGAGTTTGTGTGATGAATTGCTGAGAGGTATGGTTATCCCTATTTATTATCTCCTGAAACTATTGAATATCATCCCTAATTCCCCAAGGGTTACAAGTGAAGTTTCTTAATTTACATCCTTTTGTGAAGTTTATACTTCTGAACCTCTCAGCCTTCTCCCTCTTCCCCATCTTAAAGTTCCTGCATCATTTTTTACCAAAAAAAAAAGTTGAGAAAAAAGTTGAACAAAAACATACAACGAAAAAGGTCAATGGAGTTTTCACTACCTTAGCTCTCTGTATCCCCTGTATCTTGATGACTTTTCACTGCCCTCTTTTGTAGCTCCACATTTATCAAGGGCTTTTCAGAAAGGTTCCATGGTAAGCTATTGGCTTTTCTAGATGTTTTAACTCACACTATACTACACCTCCTCTCAAATGCCTGAGAATCTTCTGGAAAAGGATCTAACTCCCCTACCCCTCCATCACCCACACCCTCCCCTTTTTTTCTGAACAGGACCCTTTAGATTTGTTTTAGCTTTTTCTTCTCAATCAGAAGCACAGCTATCAGGGCAAGCCCCTTGTCTGGTATCCAGCGATCAGGGCTAAATCCCATCCTTACTGGTATTTGCTCCTTGGAGGTGAAAAAATAAATGTTTTATAAAGCTCAAATTGGCCTTATCAAACAAAACATCTGCTAGATCTGTGAGTGACTGGTGACAGCAGGAGACATCAGTGCTGGCCTCACCAATAGAAGTCACTGCAGTTAATGGAGGCTATTATGGGAGAATTCTGGCAAGAAGTTTTTTTCCCCCCCTCCAGACAGCTAAAAAAATTTTAAAGAAAAATGTATCCAGTTGCTAGGGCAACTGTGGTTTCAAAACTACTGTAACAAAAGCCAGATATCACATATCAAACTACCAAGTTGCTAATTTGACTGGTATTTTAAAGTAACTACTCTAAAGAAATGTTTTCTCTTTATCTAGTTCTACTTTATAAGGCAGGGAGAAAGGGGTGAGCAGAAGAAAGAAAGAGAAAGAGAGGAAGGAGAAAGAAAATATAGGGACAGTTTTTTTCCCCTTAAGACATTTCTATATTCTTTGTGTGTGTGTGTGGGGGTAGATCCATTGGGGGAGCAACTTTCTTGGTTAACTGTTTGTTGAAAATAATACTAATAATTGACATTTATATTGGCCTTAATGTTTACAAAGCAGCTAGGTGGCACAGTGAATAAAAACCTGGAGTCAGGAAGACTCAACTTGGTGTGCTCAAATGCAGCCTCATACTTACTAGCTGTAACTGTGGGCAAGTCATTTAATCCTGTTTGCCTCAGTTCTTCATCTTTAAATGAGCTGGAGAAGGAAATGACAAACCACTCTAAGACTTTTGAAAAGAAAACTTGAAAGTGGGGTCTGACACAAAGAAAATTAACATGCATTTGGTTTATGTAAGCTGCTTGTTCCAGTAAAGCAGGAACCAGATACTTTATGTTACCATTTAACAGATGAGGAAACTGAGTTCATTGATTGTCCATGGCCACATAACTAGTGTCAAAATATGTCCTCAATCGTGATCTGTGGAAATTACATGCAGAAATTATTTACTAATTATTTTCCTACCATTTACTTTCATCAATCTTACTGAGATGGTGAGATTAGAGAAGTTTTCTATGGTACTTGGTAAATACCAGGATAATTAAATTTATCTTGCCAGAGCCTTACTTACCAATACTTGCTTCAATTAAAAGATAGAAAAGATAAAAAAGGAAAAAAGATCCAATATGATTTTTTCAGAAAAAAGGAATTGATATTGGAGTAATCAGATTATTGAAGCTGTAAATTGGTGGTAAAATTTTACTATGAAACTTTTCCATACCCTAGTTGTGCCAAAACTTTGGATTCATTCTCAATCAACTGAAGTTCACTATTCCTACCTCAGATTTTCTACTCACCTACCTTAAAACAAGTCTGGGGTTTGAGTTTTTGGTTTTGCTTTTAATTTCTTACTAGATGAGACACTGTAGGAGGAAGTGATACAGCTGGAATTATTCAATGATCTAGCCTTTGGAAAGAGATTCTTCTAAGATTTGGAGAATGGCATAAAGTAAAAGAAATTTTGCCTTTCTTGTCCCCTGCTTTATTTTAAAAGTATTTTCAAAAGAAAAAAATGACAACTCCCTCATATAGCAGATGGATTATGTTTAGCTAGCCCTCTGGAACAGGAAAAGGCCTAGGAATTTTGTCCATCTCGGCTTTGGAGATGCAATAGTGAGAACTAAACTGGTTTGAATAATGAGTAAGACTAATAGGAAGCCTGGGGGGGTTAAAGAGTTGAGAGAAATAGGTTTTTGGAATTTCACAGACATTTGTGTTTCATTTTCCTCTTCTAAAAAATGTTATGTTATTCTGAAATCCTGAGAGGGAGAGGGAGAGGAAGAGGGAGAGGGAGAGGGAGAGGGAGAGGGAGAGGGAGAGGGAGAGAGAGAGAGAGAGAGAGAGAGAGAGAGAGAGAGAGAGAGAGAGAGAGAGAGAGAGTTTAGATGAGAACTACTGCAGTTTAATTGCTAAAAGAAAAGAAAAGAAAAACCAGCTAGCGGCTACCCAACATCATGGGTCTTGATTCAAGTTCAAGCTCTAATGTAGTGCAGAGGTTGATCTGACACCCTAAACTTGAAAAAGGAGCTTACTTTAGAGTCCTGGTGATTGAAAGCGGGGCGGGTTAACCACACCGGTGTCAGATTACACCCTTGTTATTGGCAGTTTACATAGGGCAACTCTGAGAGGAGAAAGGAGGGGCTGGAGTTTGAAAAGTATCTTGGGCAGATGGATGGAATGGGAGGGTGACGAGAAGAGAAAAAAGGAGTGTACATTTATATTTATATGTTTATCTTCATATGCAGACAGAGATGTATGCTTGAGTGTGTATGTGTGTGCGCGCGCGTGTGCACGCACGTGTGTGTGCATGTGTGTGGGAGAGAAAGGGTGAGAGAGAGACAGAGAGGGAAACAGAGACAGAGACTGAGAGACAGAGAGACAGAGACCGAGAGAGAGATATAGACACAGAGACAAAGGGGGGGAAAGAGAGAAAAAGAGAGAGAGAGAGAGAGAGAGAGAGAGAGAGAGAGAGAGAGAGAATAGTAAGAAGTTCAGAGCCACAAACAGGAAGATGCTTTGGGTGCTGAACTCCTCCCCGGGCGTGCCAGAGCTGAGTAGAAAAGGACGAGTCATCCCGGAGCTGAATGGGAAATTTCTCTATTAAGCATTTCCCTGCGGAAAACTCAGTGACCCAGCGGACCCCCAAACCAAAGACGGCTCAGCTAGGGGATTTACTAACGGAGGCAACAGCAACTAAATCTCCCTCTTTGCTCCTGGGGTAGGATTACCTACTTCTCTGGAGCCCACTCTTCTCTCTTCTGGGCCTCATTGAAATCGTCTTTTGCAACTGTCCAGTAGAGTTAGTATTGGAAAACTAGAAAAGAAGGGGGAGGAGTGGAATCCTGCCTGCAAATGCTCTGGAGAAATCCATATAAAAGATGGACACCCCCTCCCCAAGCAGGGGACCCCACTGTGGAATTTTCGGAAGGTTACGAAAAAGAGACATCTGTGCAGAAAGAGTTGTCTAAATGTAAATATTTTTGTGCTCGCGTCTGCTCGCCCTTCAGACTCCTTGCATCTCCCTAAACCAGAACTGCCAATATTGAAATCTGTGACCCGGATCCTCCCTCAGGGATTTGTCCCACCTTGCGCCCCAGACAGTGAGGAAGGAGGAGGGCTAGGGCCCAATATGTAGTGCCAGGGAGAGCCGGGGGTGGGGCGGCCCAGAGGGGAGGGTCTCGCCTGCAGTTCTTCTAATCACTCAGCTGGTCTTTTCCAGGGCCAGCCTTGATTCAGACTCTGGGCTGTTCTCTGCCCTTCTGAAAAGAACCTTTGACTGAGCAAGCTGGCTTGAGACTGCAAAGTCCATCCACTCTCCCTGGAGGATGGGTAGGTCCTTGACTCCCTTCGAAAATGGAGATTTCATTCCCGCCCCAACCCCCGCTTCTCTTTTTGCGATGAAAAAAGAGCGAATTCAGTCGAAGTGAATATGCCCCGTCCTCTGTAATTATACACACATTGAACTCTTTACAGTTGACTTAAGTTACTTGGCGCTGCTATTGGTGTGGCCCTGCGTATTGATTAAACGCAGCATCTATTTACCTAAACAATAAATGTGGAGATTAGTAAAAGTTCACTTGATCACAATAATGGGATTGACAATTAAAGGGCAATGCATGCCAGATGTAACGGAGGAGCCCGTGGCAGCAGCCTTCGCGGTAAGAGGAGCATTGGCTGGAGGCTTGACAACTGAGCAGCAGCAAGCAGCAGCAGATGCTGGAAGTGACACGGAAGGAGAGAGGGAGGAAGACAAGGAGAGAAGGAGGGGGCCAGAGACACTGGGAGGGAGGCAGTTGCAAAAGGTTCTGAAGGAATTGTTTGGGACTGTCATTCTCCTTTGCCTCAGACAGGTCTTCCAAAAGAACTAGAAAAACTTCATGGAGAGAATGGGTTTACTCCTTTAAAGAGAAAGGTACTAATAACTAGCTAGAATGGAAGTGAGTGGTCTATGTGTGCCTGAAGGTGTAAGTGTTTGCTCCCTGGATTAAGGAGAATAAGGTGAGCTCTCTTCTCTACAGAAGTGGGTAAGTCTCTGTCTCTCTGTCTCTCTCTCTGTCTCTCTCTCTCTATATATATATATATTCATTTATTCCTTGGTGTGTATGAATTAACATGTATGTGCAGATGTGTATGTACATATTTGCATGTATATTTTTTTGTATACAGTGGGTTAGGGGCTTTCCAAGGAAGAGCAGCCTGGTTTCTGGCAAGCTCTCATCTGAAACCCTCCATCAAATTATTCTAATGATGGCCAGTTTCCATCTTGGTCTCATTACTTGCATTCAGGTACTTGTCTGTAGGGTATTAGTGGGTTTCTCTAATCCCATTCTATTCTCATTGTTTTCGCAGAAAGTCTGATTTCATCTCTAGAATGTTACTAGAAGCATCCAGAAAAAAAGAGACTCCACAACATTGGGCCTAAGTCTGTAAAACATCAGGTTCATTGGAAAAAACCTTAAAAGGGACCTTCTTTACTACACTATTTGAATTTATATAAAGACCCTGGAAAGAAAACAAAACAAAACTCCCATCCCAGTCCTTAAAGCAGGGTAAGATTTCATTCCTTCAATTAAGCACCTATATTTTGCCATTGGGGAAAGCAAAGGCAAAAATGAGCCTTCAAGGGGCTTACACTTTACATGAATTGAATGAGCTATTCGACTGTCAGAAGAAAATTCAGATTATATGAGGGGAAAATGTGGTCACAGAGGAGTTCAAGAGTTAGAGAGGGAAGGAAGGCAGGTCTTGGTCTGCTCTTAGGAGGGGTATAAGGTGATCACAAAATCTAACCTTTCATTTCATAGTAACTGAGGCCCAGTGAAATTAAATGACTTTCAAAAGGTCATACAGATGAAAAATGGCAGATTCAAACTGTGAGTGACACATTTTCTGACTCCAAATTCAAGATTCTTCCATTGAAGAGAACAATGCAACCAGAGAGGGGTGGGGTGGGATGTCATGAAATAGCTACTGACAAAAACAATTGGGAGGGGGGCTAGTTGCCTAAATTAGAAAGCTATTATTTTTATCCTGTCTCCAAAATATAGTGTCTTTCTACAATGTTACATTAAATAATTTCATGGAAGTAAAGCCTGAAATTCATCAAGTTAAAGTGACTTAGACACAGAGTAGTTAACTGGTAGTTAAGAGAACTTGTAGCAGTTATATATCTAATAAGTAGTAGAAACTGAATGAGGACTATTTTTGAGTAATTTAAGGACTATCATTGGTACTATTTGTTTAGACTTGTTCTGCTTGGTCTCAGAAGGTAGAACTAGAAGCAGTGGATGGAAGTTAGCATTGAGGTCAGGAAAAATCTCCTAATAATTAGAGATTTCAAAAACTGACTGTCTCTGGAAATTGTGGGTTCCTCCTCACTGAAGATCTTCAAGTCAAAGCTATAACTAGCACAGGTCAACTGAGGCTTTTCTGTAGGGTGACAGACTTGTATAATGCTGAAAGAAATCTTTCAACAGTAGAGCTCAGTGCTTATTTAGTAATAATTAGTTGAGTAATTAATTAAAGGATAATCAATTAAATAATTAAGAGTAATTATTTAAACTAGGTACCTACCAGATAAATTTAATCTTCTATCTATTTGGAGCAGCCCAGATTACCTCCCTCTTCTTTATCTTTGCTCTTCCTATCTGCACCCCAACAGATCCTCCCCAGTAGTAATGGCCTTATGATCTTGGTTTGTACTCAACATATATGCAAAAATAGTTTGTTACAGCTCTGCTTCAAGTAAAAGCTAGATAACATTTGTAGATTTTATTATAAAGAGATTTCTTGTTTAGGTGTGGGGTGGTCTCTGAGTTCTCTCTCAAGTCTGAGATTCTATGGTAGCCTACTCTTTGACATGAGGTATTAGAAGAGCACATGGGTGATGAAATGAGACTTTAGAGGATAATCTAGGCAATGTAACTAATAGCAAGAAAGTCAGGATGGGGATAAGCAGACAAAATGGACAGACTACTGGAATCACTGGACACCATGTGTTATAAACCCTGGGAAGAGAGTCTCAGCCTTATTCCTGAGAACCACAGTAACAGGAAAGGTCAGTGACTCTGGGTAAGTAGTTGTGCCTTCACAAGGCTGTCTTTTTCTAAGAAGGATGATTTCTTCTATTGTTTGTACCCTTGGGCAAAGCTTCACTAACTACATGCTGATTACATGCTATGTGTAGTGCATCGTTCTAACCTCAGGGATGACAAAACAACACAGTTTCTTCTCTCAAGGAGCTTTAAAATATAATTGGGGTTGGAGGGTGACCTTTTGACACATAACTATAATTCATAACATCTGTATAAATAGGGTTCAAGAGATTGTGTTCTTTTATTTTCTTGTAAATGTTTATTCGAATAGGGTTTTTTTGTGAATTCCTGAAATTCAGGGAGGTTTTTTTTTTCATTTTCTGATGCACTTTGTGGAAGTCAGTATATATGTAAAGATATTTAAAATGTTGAGTTATCATTTCACTCACAAACACGTAAGTTAAGGTCATCTAAAGCAATTAAATGCGTTTATCTGTATGAAGAAAATCTTGGCATCATAATATTTTCCTTTTGCTATTATTAAAGGACTCTGAACAATACACTTCCTTTTTTTCCCAGTTTCTCCTCCCCTCCCTCCCCAAAACCCTTCTGTGGGTAGACTTTTTTTTTCCCCCCCGGTGGGGGAAAAAATCTCATCCATGATAGTCGTAGTCTATATAGGGCAAATCTGGTTCATTTAAAAACAATATATAGAAAAATGTCTGAAAAAGGCAAAATAGTTATATTTCAACAGCTAAATTAAATTTGTTTCTCAAAGATGATAGCTGCACTTCTTAATGTGAACTCTTTCAAAAGAGGATCATATTTTTAAATTCCTGGAGGCTTGATAAAAGAGACGGCAGTTTACATGATTAAAAAGTGAAACTCATTCAGTTGGAGGGAACACTCCTAGATCATAGTAAAACTATGGAGTTCTTGCTTGTTTGTTTATTTTTTTAAACAAGGAAAAAATAATAAAACATTACAAAAATGTCTCTGGCCTCCCTAAGCTGAGTAGGTTGCACCGAGGTGATCTCAAGGGGATAAATCGCTAGTCATACTCCGGAAAAGACATTTCATGCCTAAATGAAAATCTTGTTAAATGTTATTAATTTTGACTTAGAGCACACAGCAGCCCCCTGTGCCTTGTATTCCCTTATTAGGGATTCATGTCTTATCAAATATCTAATTAATCTCCTAGACATCATTTGTTCTGGCCAACTTTATCTCAGCTGGTCCACGGGGAAAACTCGGAATATTCTCCGTGACAAAGCTCCCTTGAAGATCTTTTTAATTGTCTAAATTAACTGCACCAAATTTGCATGTCAAACGGTAAAGGGCAACCTGAGATAAAGTGTAAACGTTTTAAAAGCCCCCAAACTAAGCACTTGATTTGATAACTAGGCTTTTTAATGTTATGGAAGACAACTGCTCCTTCCCTTTTCAAAGACAGTTGATCTATGCAAATAGTGAATTGGAAATGCTTATGTCCCCATGCAGTCAAATGGCCCTCGCAGGTTATTTGAATATCAGTGGCTCTGCTATTGAAAAGGTTCAAGGATGCTCTCTGACTTCTTTGTGATTACTCAGCGCAGCGTCTTATTCTGAAGAAAAAAAACTCAGGAATAATTAAAGGCTGGGATAAGGCCTGGGAACACATTTGGGACAGGAATCTCATTTAGACAGTCTCTTTCAAAATAAGGCACAGTTAAATTGACCAGAAGGCAATTATTGAAATGAAAATTATTTTCACTCCCTTTGTCTTCTGACCACCAACTTAACAGCCACAGTTTAAAAGAGAGAAGGGAGAGGGGCAAAAAAAAAAAAAATGGTTAAATGAGATAATTTCGCAATTCAAAAAAATGTTAATTTAGAAAATAAAGTCCGTATTCAAAGAATAAAAATATTTCCAAGTGCCCCCTACACAATAGCAAACGTAAGCTAAAACCAGCCCCCACGGAAATTCTGTTTTATTACTGCCGGTCATATAAACTCGAATGAGGGTTCTGAATCTTTAAAAAAAGAAGAAAAAAAAGAAAATCTCCCATAACCCGCTGTTAATTTTTAACAAAACATCTTTCCCCAAAATAGTGCTCTGGAAAGGACAGCTAAGAACTAGCCTCCTAAGGATGATAAGTGTTAGTGTAGGTCGCCTGGGACGCGGGACAGAAAAGGATCTACCCTGCCAGCAGCATATTTTCAGGGGCATTCAGCGCAGTTTTGGTGTCATTTAGCAACGTGATACCATTGTTAGCCCCCAGCCCCCTTCCCTTGCTTGCCTTTCCCACAGCTTTCCTACACCGTATTACTTTTCTCCGAATTTCCCCTTCTTTCTCTTTGCTGTTTTCTCTGCCACCTCAAGCTCTTGTTAGCAGAGTTTTTCCCTTGGGTGTTATCTCTCAGGCTTCCCACCCAGAGGGGGTAAAGCCGGTGGGAGATGCGTGGTATTTGGAGGGGGGAGGGGGAGGGGGGGCGAGGAGAGCTTGTAGGGGATGACACTGTCGCGCCAGGGTAAAATAAATAAGTGAGATCGCCCGGGCTGCTGGGCTGGGATCTCCCCTCCTAGCTGGTTGTTAATGTTGTTGGGTCTTCAGAGGAATGCGATGCTCCCTGGGTGTTGGGCAGAAGTCAGCTTTGTTTCCCATGTATAATAAAAACAGATCAAAGGACCTGACCATCCAGGTCCAGTTTCTCTCCGGCTAAGGCTACACTTCTCAGCTCAGTGATCAAGGACCCTTTTGCGTTGCTTTTGCCCCTGCAGGTCAAAAAACGTCCATCATCTGCAGACTCCCCAGAAACCCAGATGGGGAAACGGCTGAGGGGCCGCAGAGCCGGTTCCTTCAGTGAGAAAAATAGAGAGCGTGTAACCTGAAAAGAAAAGAGGAAAAGGGGGGGAAACATTCTCCTTCTCCGTTTAAAAAAAATCCCCAAGCAAAAAGGCACCCCTCCATCCACACCTCTCCCTCTGAGACCCAAATCCCCAGTTCCAAGACATAGTGGGCATCAGCAGATAAATCCAGAAGGGTGAATGAGTTTGGGTTCGGAAAAATGTCTACCCAAGTGGTTGTTGGCAAATGGTGATGCGGAAGAGAACAAGTTTTGGAGCAAAGTCTGGGGATGTTTGGGAGAAGAAAACAAAACCGATCATATGAAAACTCCTTAATTTTCCCCTCGAAACTAGTTATTGAACATTTCCTTAGGGAGACTGCTGAGTGGAGAACCTGCTGGATCCGGGGTTCTCCCTCTGGTTTGGCTTGGGAGGATCGACCCCCGGCCCCCCCCCCCCCCCAGGGTGAAAGGGAGCCCAAGGACAAAGCTAAGCCATTTGGAGGCTCCTTTCTGGTTCGGGAGTTTAGTCCAGCGAGGCTGCTTTAGAACACGCTCTGGGCCCCACGCTTTGAAAATTTAATTTCGTTTGATTCGGTGTCAATGCAGATGCTCTCTGCTCTGCGAGTTTCACCTTCAGTACCGGGAGCCCGGCTAAGTTTTCGCCCATCCCCGCCACCACCCCAGCCCCAATCCAAACAGGTCTGGAGCAAAGCTTCGGGGGGTCGAGGCCCCGGCTCCGGAGTTGACGTCCCCTACCCTACCAGAACTCGTTGTGTGAAGTTTCTGATTTACTAGGAGTTCTATTTTCTGTTATTGTCATTGTTCTCTTTCCCTCGGAAGCTTCCTACCTGATGAGTGGAGGGTGGGAGTGGGGGGGGGGGGGGAGAGGATTGAGAATTACAGTATTTCCCTGAAAAAATTATTATTTTGAGATTAGATTCGTACACCTGAATGCATGTGTGGACTTTTCGTTAAGTCGTTAAAAGTCATGTAAAAATGATTTTCTTCTATTCAGATGAAAACTTTATTTATTTTAACTCTAATCTTATTTGCATCTATTATCTGTATTCACCAAGGCTCTCTTCCACTACAAAAATGCAGATGAAGTAAATCTTACATAAATCCCGCCCATTTGTGTAATTGGTATACTAAGTGTTTATTTTAAGTGAGAATAATTTAGCTACAAATTTTCTTAAGGAATAACATTCTTAACACATTAAAAAAACTGAAAACTCTGATTTGCTTTTATGTTTGACAGTCGCTCTTGATTCCTTTGAGAGGATGCTTGTAATTGTGGCTCTCTGGCGCCATCTAGAGCTCTGGGCTGGGAAGGGCAGCATGTCCCCCTCGTCCCAGAGAAACAAGGAAGGCCGGGGACCCCCGAGCCTCAGAGGGCCGGGGAGTCCGGCGGAGAAGCGCCGGGGTCTGGCGTGCCGCAGGCCGCGGGAGAGGAGGGAGGCCGGAGCGGCGACGCTTCCATGGCGCGCTGCTGCTGCTGCTGCTGCTGCTGCTGCTGCTCTGTTCATCAACAGCCCAAGCTTGAGAAAACGGGAGAAACGTGCCAACTCAAACTCAAACGAAAAACTACCGGGAGCTCGATCCCACCACGCCTGGCATCGCTGCCACTGAGCGTCCTTGTAGAGATGCCTGCGGCGCGCGTGCTACACAACTCCCGGTTCTAGAGCGCCGGCCCGCCCGGCTTGGCAGGTGGCGTGAATTCCCGCATTCTGAGCACCCACAGGGGCGGCCCAGAGCCGGGGTCCTTCAGGCTCGGGGGACCTCTGGGTGGCTTGGGAAACCGGCCCAAAGTTTCCATGACGAAATGGGAAACCAGCCCCGGTCCAAGGCTAGAGGATGCAAGTGGTCCTCGGAGGACAGAGGAGCCGGGCTGGGGAGCTAGGGACAACCCCGTCTCACATCCTTCCGGGGAACAGCTTCGCCCTGAGGTTTATCCTCCGACGGGTCCAGCCCCTGCTTGGGACTGGAGAGCCAGCCTTGCTGGCAATGACTGGGAGGCTGCAATTTTGGGGTGTGTATGTGTGTGTGTGTGTGTGTGTGTGTGTGTGTGTGTGGCATGGAATGGAGGGAGGGACAGAGGGAGAGGAAGGGAGCCCATCGCCCACAGATCCTCCCAGGGGATCAAAGCTCTCTTGCAGCGCAAACAGACCCCTTTTCGCCCCCACCTTTTTCTTTTTAAATCAAATTCTAAAATCGGATAGCAGTCGGGGGCGGTGTGATCGTTTTCTCTCCGCTGTGGGGATTGTTCTCTCCTCCAGTCCTCTTTCCTTCTCCGACAGCCCCCCTCCCCCAGCCGCCTTATTTTATTTTTATTTTAAAAGCAGCCACCTCCAGGGCCACCCCGAGCGCGCTCCTGCGGCGGAGCCGCCGGCGGCTCAGCGCCGGGCAGGGCTCGGCGGGCTCCGGGCGCCGGTTCCGAGGGACCGGTCTCCCACCAACTCGCAGAGTAAACGTGGCGCGTCTCCGGGGGAAGCCGCTCGCCAGCTTCTGCAGCGGCTAATTCGGCTGCATGTGTGTTTGCTGTTTTAATACAAACCCCACTGCACTGCCTGCTTCAAAGATGGGCTAATTACTACTTGGGAACCAGGGCGCAAAGTCCTTGTCCATTTCCCGGTACAAAGTAGGTTGCTAGAAAATTTGAAATTGCCTTTCAGCCTAAAGCTGCCTTACCTGAATGTCATAATTACAGTAATTATGTACATCCAAATTACATGCTAATTAAATTAGAATCAAATCGTTCTAAATCGAAATCAAATGAGGTAGTGAAGAATTAATCAATGACAACATAAATAGAGAGCTTCCTTCAGAGATATTTATTGTAACGATCCAAGGAGGAATTTGATCTGAAAAAGTCACCTGTTTATTTACTTTCAAATTAGTAATCAGTTATTATCCCTTCTCCATAATTTTAACCGTTCAGTGTTATTTACTCCCCCCCCCATCCCTTCCACACTAGGGAGTTTATAGAAATATATATGAGGCAAATACATTCAGATACTTGTCTGTATACGTTGTGTATACCCATCCACTTCGGGTGAAGGATATCTGGGAGTGTCTTTGATGGGATGTTGGTTGTGACTTCTCACAGTGACTTCTCTCGGGATCACAGTCTCTCAGGGACCCTTAAATTTTGCTGAAACAAGCAGGTTTTGCCTCCACTCTTCATTTTGAAGCCTCCTCTAAGGGCATTGTTTTCCGTGGTGGTTTTTTTTTTAAAGATTTAGCTATGAATTGATTCCACTCCCCTCTCAGACTCCCTTCCTAATCTTTTCCTTCTTACTCATCACTGACTTTGTGACTATCAAGTCTCCATGAAGATTTTATTGTTGCCCAAGATGGGGGGGGGGGAGGACAAACAGAAACTAAAGCTTAAAAAAAACGTGGCTCTTGAGTCACCTGTGGAATCAGCATTAAAGGCCTTTTCAACCAGGAAGGCGATTGGCCAGGTGCTAAGTTCACCAGCTTCCTCTTCTAACTGCTTGCCCTTGCTTCCAAGTAAGGGGCTTGGAGTGGGGACTGGGGAGCTCAGAACTTGCCGGGAGTGCAAGTGAATAGGTTGTTGTTCAGATTCTGTTCCTTCGTCCTAAACTGTGCTCTGTGCTGGAGAGGGAGGAATTTAGAAAGCCGACCCTGTAGACTGCTGTGAGGCTGGCAGGCAGGGGATGGAATTCATATCCTCTCAGTAACAGCCTAGCTCCTAGTAGCTGCAGTCACCCTATGGCTCCCCAAAGGGTTTGTTCAGTGTTGGGGGGGAATAAACTTTCTCTTTGAACTAGAGGCGCACACACAACGAAAATGCCATAAAGTGAGAGAAAGAGGAAAGCAGATTTAGACTTTTCCAGCCAGGATTTTTAATCTTTTTCATAGATCTCCCACCCCTATTCCCTGTTCACTTTTGAGTCTGGTATGTGTCCGGGATTTTGCCTGAGGCACTTACTTGGGTGAGGAAAAAGGACAATTTCCTTTCTCCAAGAGCTAGGACAAGTCTGGCAATTCCAACAGAGTTCACTGGGGGCTCACCCCTCTGCCAGGCAGGTACTCCCTAAGTCTAATCACTGGAGAAAAGTGCTCCTTGGCTAGTCCTAAAGCATCTGAAACCATAATATGTAGGCAGCAGCTAAGAGCCCTGGACTCTCATCACCTCCAAGTAACTCATTAATGATAATGCAATTCCTGTCAAAAATCACATTGGGTCCTTGTGAGAACAAGATGGACTCCTTTTGATTCTCTCCATAGGAAAATGAGGATTTCAATTTACACTGTCTGTAATCTTCTTCTTGTTCCCTCTCCCTCACTTGTATTTTTGCCTCCTAATTCTGGAGGTGAGGCATGGTATTGTGTAAAGAAGCAAAAGGAGAGGAGGGAAGGATTTATCTATTCCTTTAGATTCTGAAGTCTCTTAAGGAGAGACTAAGACAAGTTCTCTCTTTTGGGACTTAGGCCCCTCATCTGTCATTTACTTAAGACTTAAATTTTAAGGGCCCAGCCTTACCAATCTCTTTTATCATTTCTTGAGATGCTTGAGAAACACTGAAAGATGCAAATGTTGCACTATCTCTTAAAAAAAAATACAAAATTTTCCTTAAGAGTTTTAAATTGCTAGTAATGACAAATTTCATTTTTCAATAGGTTACCAATACTGATTTATAAATGCAAGGGATCACCTAGCTGAGGCAAAGCTCTCTCTGAGGTCTAGTAAGCAGAATTGCAGAGAAAAAAATGGAGTACAGGGAAAGGCAGAATGCATTACTTAGTATTCTGACAATATTATGACTAAGGGGTCATTAGGTGATACAGATCGATAGCCTGAAGGTTCAGGTAGATTTTTAAACCCATGTAAGTCAGTGCTAAATTAATGCAAAATGTTCAGTGATTAAAAAACAGAAATATTTTAAGGCCATTGTTATTGCAGAGCTTAAGACTGATCTGATTTACTACCAGCATGGTTTCTCCACAAAAACAACAAAAAGGTTTCTTAAAGCTTTCTACAGAGGTTTTATCAGATATGATCAACCTATCCTCTTCAAAACAAGAAAAAAAATCTGCCTTTAATGTTGCAAGGTAATTCAACCAGCTGGTAAATGATATGCTACATCTGTCAATTTTGGCACAGATTTACTATATGTAATTCTGCCTAACGGCACATTTCCATACGCAGATATTAGAACAATCAAGTCTCACCACAGAAACCAGTTCATTCCTAGCCATTTGTAAATCAACAGCACCTCCTACAGGAATTAATTTGCTCACATTAAATTAAGTCAAATCCACTATCACCAGGTACTAGTGAACCAGTCAAGCCAAAGAAAGTTATCCCTTTCAAAGATAGATATACAACAGGAAATGGAAAGCATGTAACTAAGACTATCAGCTACTAATCCTCAGATTTTTTGTTAATCTATTGCAGGAAAAAAATGAGGGTGGAATACTCATACTCAAACAAAATGGACACTTAGCCATTTCTGAGGCAATGTAGAAGATAGTTTAAATTCTTGAGCTGAGGTTCACTAAAACTATATAATGCTTCTTTGGCATCAGAGAATGTAAAGAATCTATTTTATGAATGGTTTCAGTTCTCTCCCAAATCTTTTATTAGAAAATTGCACATGAAAGTGATACCAGAGAAAAAGACCTTGAGGAATTAACTAGTTTGTTTCTTTATGTTCTCCTGTAATTTACAGTCCCATTACAACAATTAGAAAACAAACCTAGAATTAGAAGTTTTTAATTTACAGCTACGTTAAGATAACAAAATTACTTTCAAGCCATTTTCCTTATTATCTACATTAAGGCATATAAAACAAAGCAGGTCTCCATAAAACCGTGCTTTATTGTATCAGAGAGAGAGAGAGAGAGAGAGAGAGAGAGAGAGAGAGAGAGAGAGAGAGAGAGAGAGAGAGAGAGAGTGTGTGTGTGTGTGTGTGTTGTGTAAAATGCCTCTCCTTTTGATTTTTAAGTGTGGAAAGTTGAGATGAAAGCCATCCAAGTTCTACTCTGATCTTTAGCCAAAGTCACCTTAGGTGCTTCATTCCAAAGCTGTATTGAAAATTCAAAGCCACTATAACTACATGCTGTATGTATAAGGAATGTTTTGTCTGGTAGGAGTCTTCCTTATAACCAGACAGGTTATATCTGGGCCTTTGTTTGCATTTTACACCGCCTCTTAAATGTATCAAGAAGCTAAGCTAAATTAGAGAATATCCAAAGGGCTTCCTAAGCATAAAAGGGGACTTTAGACTTGATAAGTCACTTTTACAGAAAGACAAATGTCAGGAGGCTAAAGGACAGTTGAGAATACTCTAGATTTGGTTTGTTTAATTTTCATTCAAAACCCACTAGTAAAACTAGTTTGGCCAAGAAACTCTTTTAGGTGTTAATAATGCCCTGTTTCAATAAATTGCAAAGTTACTTCCAAAGAGACATAAAGAAGAGAAAAAAGTCAGTATGATGTTAATTAAATATAACAGGATTAGGGTTTTCCCTTAACTTAATACTGATAATGGATTTCTTGGGTGTGGGAAAGACAAATATATCTCAATACATAAAGTGATTTTATTTGTAATGCTTCAAGTAATAGACTCATTATGGTCTTACTGAGCTTTCAGACCTAAAGAAAGCAATTAAACAGAAAACAAACATCTACTTGAAAAATCTCAATTGCCTTTTTGTTTTGCAAGGGGGTGAATGAGAACCTCAAAATCTATACAAACTTAAACACATACACTCTGAAAATGTGAAAACATGATGAAAAATACCTAGAGATATATATTAAAACTTATAGGCACTTACTTGGTTTTTGTATGTCTCTTTTTTCAATTTATATGAAAATATTTCTTTGACTATCCTTTTTTCTTATCCCCCCCATATGAATTTAAGGCTATTTTGCAACACAATGTGTTTGATTTTAGTACCTTGTTCCTCTGAAATCAGACACAACATCAAAAAGCAACGTTTCTCACTACTATTAAAAAATAATGGAATTTATTAAAATGGTTCATCTTTATGACATGAAGTGAAAACTTAAACCTTTAGAAAAATAAAAGCTTAACAGCTGTATGCCAACAGAAAAAAAAGGCATCCAAGTTAATATCCTACTGCCTAGAATGAAATACCTGGAAACAGTTAAGGTTGAAAACAGTATTCTTTTCATGTCTTGAAAAATTATCGAACAATAACTTGACTCCACAGTGACAAAGACCAACAGGGGTTCATGATGTTAAGACAGTCCTCACCCCATTATACACTGCAGGAGGCCAAAACATGTTATACAATTCTGTAGAACTTTTAAAACCATTATTTAGCTCATGAAAACTGCCCTCTAAGGTAGAAGTTTAAGAATAAAAAAAAAATTCAGTACCCAAACTCCCTCAATTATTGCCCAAAACATTATATTCAGGCCACTCCTTATCCCAGAAAGAGTTGGAAATATAACTCTAGCATTTCACCATACTACACCAGGATTTTGCAAAGATTATGCTTTGCCCAAAGCAAATCTAATCCTTAAAAACAATAAGAAATTCAAATTAAATTATACCCATTCAATGAACTGTTGTTCTTTTTTTAAAAGATATTTCAAAACAAAGAAAATGTCATTTACAAAGTTATATGCATGTTCATTTAGCATAGGAAAACAAAAAATATCAAAAGAAAATATTTCTACAGACAAAAAATAGGCTATTTACAAATATTCACAAGATTCATTCTCATGGTACTGTATGTGAAATGACAGTTTACAGGAGTGGAAAATGAAAATAGAGCTTTTTTTATTAGAAAGACAATAGTACATAATTTAGCTCTTGGGGAAGGTAGTCAATAAAAAAGTGGAGCTATTTCTATTTCCAGGTACCTGTCACAGATAGTCTCTCTTTATTCGTTCTCCACTCCTGCTTCTTTCTCTGTGTGTAATCCTACCACACTCATCCTTTGAGTCCTCTCTGTGTTTCTTTTCACCTCTATACACACATCTGCTAGAGCTTCGGGACTTGCTCTTTCTGCTTGGCTCTTTGCTGGGGCTCCGACTCCGTCTCTTTCTTATCTGTCTTGGTCTAGAACTGCTGTGACTTCTGCTGGAGTTTCTGTGATCCCTCTCTTCCCTGCTTTGGTTCCCACTATTCCTCTCCTTGCCCTCAGATTGTCTCTTTACTGGGCTGTGATTCTGCCTTTTGGATTTTCTTTCAGAATCACAGGCACTCCATTTGTGATTCTCCCCAAAACTCTCTTGCTTTGAAAACCTTGACTTCTCCTTCATCTTTTCTTTGTGACTATGACTACTGGAGGGCTCTTCATCAAGCCTGGCCTTCACAGATTTTCCCCCTTTCCCTTCAGAATCACTGCTGTCATCATCTGAAGACTTGGCTTTTTTCTTCTTCTTAGAAACCATTTTCTTGCGTGCTTTTCTCTCTTTGCTGTCACTCTCACTGCTGCTTTCTGAAGTTTCACTGGAGGAGGAAAATGAGGAGGAGGATGAAGAGGAGGATGAGGAAGATGAAGAGGATGAGGTGGTAGAACTGGAGGAAGAGGAGTACTTGCTCTTATGTTTTTTGTGTTTACTTCTGCTTTTCTTCTTTTGCAGCTGCTGCTTCTTTCTCTCCTTTTTCTTTTTCTTCTTTTCCTTCTCAAGGCGATCCAATTTCCTTTATTTGGAGATAAAAGAGTAATCAGTATGCTTAACTTAGCTCCTTGATTTCAGTTAAGTGGCTCAAGACAATACACTGACTTTTTTAAAAGGTGGTGATACTAACTTTTAAATTTCTCTATTAAATGACACATTTTTCTTTTAAAATTTTCAAATTCAGTATTACTTTCCTTTTCTGCAATATTAACTAACTTAAATGGTATACTTGAAAATAAATAAAGAACAATGTTTCAAATTATTAAATTATTTGGAAGTAACGAAGGACAATTCTTTGAATAGCTCTTATTTCCACTGCTTAAATTTTGTCTCTTTTATTCACAGTACTGAGTCAGAATTTGACATTACAAGCTGCTAAACTAAAGGAAGCCTAGATTGATAGGTATATGAAACAACACTATGTGGGATGCCTTGGAACTTGGGTGTATAGGTACATTTAGTCTAAAAAAATTTATATATTATACATGTGAAGCTATTTCAAAATACAATGAAAATGCTACCCAACATTGCTTTTAAATTAAAAAAGAATCTGAAACTCAATGGATTTACCTTTCTTTTAAAATTGATAACTTTTTTTGATCAAAATAGATGCCACTGGTTTTCTTTTAGAATTCTCTATTTTTCTAAAGAAGTAAGATACTTGTTAGTCCTATTACCAAGTAATCTTTAGAATTAAAATTTTTTCCCCCAAAATTTCCTAGACTACTTAATTGGTTTATTAGATACATCTGATCTACTCTAAAACACATATGTTTTCACTAGGCTTTGTCTCTATAAAATAGAAAGGCAAATTTACAAGTCGCTCTAACACTTCTGTGGTACCTACAAAATATATGCTCCCTCTATTGGTACTCTAGCAGAAATTACATAACATTAGGGGTAAACTGACACAGAAAGTATAGATAACTTAAATATCCATTGGCAACTTAAGACTTGTTTAATTCAAATGAGGGGGAAAAATTAAATAAAAATACCAAAAATATAAGAAATTGAAAATATTTTCTAAGGAAAGTTAGAAACAAAGAAATTTAAAATTTCTTCTAAAAAAGTACAATCTATAAATATCTTAAGTATATTGGAAACCTCAGCCCATAAATTTGTATTAAAGTAAGTATAAAATGGTGCATTTCCTAATAAATTTCATACTACAGTTGTCCTTAAAAAAAACCCAATTAATGTGATGAAGAGGAGTGCAAAGTACCTACTGTAAACCCAAAGGCTCACATGCAGTTAAATATGTAAGAAAATTATAGCTCAAGTCATCAAGTATATACTTTGGTATAATTACCTGAGTAGTTTCTGTTTTTGTTTAGTTGATAGTGATTTTAAGAATTCAACTTCTGGGTCTTCTTCACCCTCACTTGCAACATATTCCTGTACCAACAAGAGACTGATATTAAACTGCTAAATTTCCTAACAAGTTATAAGACTGCTTGACGAATACTTTGGGTGAGTAGTAGAAAAAACACCCGAAGGGAATAGGATAAGCTGGGGCAGAGATGAACATGTGAGCCAGCATCAGGGGTGTTTTAAGGCGGGATGCCAGAGCTACAAATCATCACATATCATAGCTTTCGTCCCCACCTTCTTCCCTCAGGCTGAATCATGTCAAATCTTTGAGATTTATTTTGAATTTAAGAAATCTACATAATGAATAAGATCATGGACCTTTAAAGGAACCTTAAAGCCACTCCAACCTTTTGGTTTCAAATTTTCAACAGTCTTTCATTTCATATATGAGCTGCCTTCTTAATTTGTACAATTCCTCTCAATGCTCAGAAGCACTGTGTTCCCATATGTGGACAACTTTAAAAAAAACTTAAGTCAATAAATAAGAGTTTAAAATACTGTATTGTAATGTTGGGGGTTTGCTTTTACATATTTCTTATTTCTACTGATTTCTGTCATCCAGATTCCTCAGGTTCAAGGTAGCATCAAAACACACTCAGAATCCTAAGCATGGTGCCAGTGGAAAGACCATTTACAGTAACCAGAGGAGGTTTCATTTATTAAAAGAGAGGTTTAAAAATAAATTCTTATTTGCCATCTTGGTAAAGAAGCAAAACTACAATAGATCTTAGACATTTTCCATTGCTTTCTCTTGCTTTCCTATGGACATGCATATTGGAAAACATTAAGTAGCAATTCACAAGCAATCACATTTAGATTTATAGACATTTTCAGCTTACTGATAAAAAGATCATTACCTGTGATGGATCATTTGCGGTCAAGTTTCTCCCCAGTACATTTCGTTTTAGTGCAAACCCACTGTTTCTCATCTCCGCTATTAGCTCCGAGGGGTGCATTGATGGCCCTGTTCACAAAAATCACAGTTTGAATGTATCATTTATATCTCTCTACCTTTTTTGGACTCCACAGTAGGAATGCAGTTGAAGCTTTGTTAAGTAAAATCACAGCTAAATCAACTCAATAATCTTCTGCTGAGCAAATAATCAGATATGATTTTCTAAAACAGCAGTCTGGAGATTCAGAATAGAAAATAATTGCATTTTTCTTTACGTGCAAGGGGGATTCTCTTCTTATGTAACTTTGTCATATTGAAAAAAATGCATTTTGTTATTGTTGGATTTAAGATTTTGAAACCTAACAAGAATGAAGAAAAGATCATAATTAAATTTCCAATGACCACTTCCTCCAAAAACCCAATTAAAAACAAGTATTTTAAAGGCATAAAAACAATTTTCCTGATGTGGATGCTGACATTAAACAAAAAAAAGTCAAATTCTCAAATAGTACATATACAGCATACCTAGACTTGGAAATTTTTCATCATGAGCTTGAGTTTGGTGAAAAGGAATTTGAGGTAGGCCAGACGAATAAATATTTTTGTTGTTCTTGTTGGAGATTAAGGATGGGGGTGGCTTTTGTTTACTGCTGAAATTGCCATTTTAATATGAGCAAGAACTCAACCCAAAGTTTTCTTTCTGACCATGTGAATATGATATAAGTAGCAAAGGAAAGAATGGGACAGGAAAAAAAAAATGGAAAAGCATACAAAACTAGAATAGTCCTAAATAGATTTCTGAATATGTCTTCTCCCTCTCTATTATACCTTTTCCCAGAAAATTAGTGGATATTTCTTATTGTCCTTATTCCTTGTCTACTCTGTGTTTTGAAAGCAATCATTGAAAAGTAATAAAATTTGTACATATGATGACTTTATTAAAAACATTCTGTGGGCTGAATATCTTCATGATCCAGTTCTGAATGTAAAAGCAGTATAAACTTAAGACATTTAACTTCTTTTGCCATGTTCACTAGAGGGTGATTATGGAAAAAGAAAGGTAAAGAAATTACAATTAGTCCATTTTGACCCCTGGTTGTTTCCCTTGGAAATGTTTTTGTGGGTCAAGTCAGAATCAAGTGATAACATACAAGTGAGTTAAAGATTTTACTATATAATTTAGAGTTAACTATTGACTTTGGAAAAATAAAAGGAAAGTCTATTTAGGGGGGAACTAACAAGTAAAGATAATTATATTTTAATCTACTGAAAAAGTAAATAACAAAATTAATATCTATTAAATATAATATATATAATAATATATAATAATATATATTTAAATATAATTGAATTATTTACACTTCATTCTAATTATTTACTGAGAAAGAAATCTAATATACATGAGTGTCCCTACTCATGAACTTTAATTATTACTAGGTATTTTAAGCTATTTCAACTAATTCAATGTGTTTATGTGAAATTTGATAATTAGAAATGTTAAATTTCTTTTTTTGTGGTTAAGTGACTTGCTCAAGGTCACCAGCTAAGTTAGTATCAAGTGTCTGAGGCTGGATTTTAATTCAGGTCCTCCTGACTCCAGGGCTGAAGTTCTATCCACTGTGCCACCTAGCTATCCTGAAAAATTTTAAATTTCTTAATAAAACCAGAATTTTTATTGTTATTCTACTGACTGCATTTAAGTCAAATACAATGTTAACCATAACAATGCAAAACCTTTTAAACATTCTATGATGTATTCATTTAGGTGGCTATCTGAACTTCACATTTAAGAGTATAATTTACAAAGTAGGAAATTTCTGTGCTAATATGACAAAATTACATTTACTTGTCAATAAGTTTATAAAGTTCATTAGTTTTCATCAAAAGATGGATAATTTTTATAAGATGTTTTAGAAAACATGGTTTTCACATCAACTTTATTGTGGTATTTATAACTACTCCAAGGAAATGAAAGTCCTTTTTTTCCTCAGATTAATTATTGGTAATTATTGTTATTATAACTAATTATTAGTATGGACTGACTATAACTTAAACAAATGTCAGTAGGCACCATCTAGTAGAAAGCATTTGAAGTTTAAATACCTGAATTTTAAATCCTGACTCAGAGCAATATTTAACTTCTCTAGGCCTCAGTTCCCTGATAGAATTTAATTGTGTGATCTGTAAAGACCCTTCTAATCCATTGATCTCAATTTTTTGTAGAATTAATATACTTCTTTATTATCCCAACTAAACTTTTCCTGCATTAGGGAAACTTAGGTTATTTGAGACCTTTAGTCTGGTCATTTCGAACATTTAAGATAATAAAATATAATTTTGATAATAATTGAATAATATCCGTTAGAATTAGAATGGAATAAAATGTTTCTAATATCATTTTGGATATATTATAGATATTTTTGGAAACACACATATAAAAAATAACTTTTTTCCCTTTTCCACCACAATAGTGGTTATAATACACTTCTACAAAACTGTTTCCAGTGGGTCTCATTCAATGTAAAAATCTTGGCAGTTAAAAAAAAAATCTGCTTTGCTCACAGAAGAGCATCTGTGATAAAATTATGCATGAATACTCCTTTAAGGCAGTTTTAGACTTTGCAGTTTAGTTTATGTAATATAAAGGGTTCTGCTACAAAAGTAAAACAAAACTGCTACTCAAAATCCCCAAACAAAAGGTCTGACCCAATGCAATGAACAACTAGAAGCATGAAGAAATGGAAAAGAAAAAGAATGGGACAATATTTTGGTTTGCTTTCTTATATATAAATTCAGGAAAAAAGGCAATCATTTATTTACATTTAATATAATTTTTTTATCATACCGAGATCTATGGTCTTGGGAACTCTTGGAGACTACTATTCCTAGGAGGATCTCTTTATTACTATACTCTATGTAAAATTGTAATCTACTGATGATAATTTTCTATTTAGCAAGTAGCAGTAGCTGTAAACTGGTTAATGATATTTTCTTTATAATGTTTTCAAAGAAAATGGTGCCATTTACACAAAAGCATCTTGTTTATAAAATTTTTTTGCTTTTTTACAAACCGTATGATACCAAGTAGTGCAAGTATCTTTACTTTACAAATCAGGGAATTGAGAATCAAAGAGATAAATGACTTGACCAGAAATACAATGCTATTAAGTGTCTGAGATGGGATTGGAAAAATAAGGCCTTCTTACTCTACATCTAACATGTTTTCCACTATATCATGCTGAATTTCTGTTCTGAACAAGATAAGCTATGTAAATAAAGATGAATTTTTATGACATATTTTGTCACTTAGCATTATCAAATGTTCTATCTGAAGATTGGAATAAGTAGGGTTAAATTATATTTATTAAATATTTATTAGCATGTAAAATTGTGGTAATACATTAACTGAAGAAGAATCTGCACTTTATAGTTTACAATTTATTTTATAAAACAGGTTAAGATGAATATATGAAAACTGTCTCTACATTGGAAATAGAAATGGTTGTTTATCTTTGATAGTTATACATATTAAATTTTATTGTTTTCAAATGAACAAAACTGTTTTCTCCCTTTTAAACATCGCAAACCCACACTGAAAAAGAAAACAGAAAAAAAAAATCCTTGTAATAGATATTCATTGTGAAGTAAAATAAATTCCTGCTTTGATCATTTATCTAAAAGTTCTGATATTGGTGCAATGATTTATCAGCTTTGAAGACATTTAATTCTATGCACTTCCTTTGTAATTCAAACTGAAGGACTTAGATTTCTCAATGTTAGGATTATTTTTCTACTATCTAAGCTGCTTGTATAGTTCATAGAAAAAGAGAATAGATGGGCATTTGTCTTTCTTCCAGATGGAACTTAGTAAAAATGACTGTGAAAAAAGACAATGGGTGTGAAGATATGCTTGCATGTTTTTCAGGTACTTTAACCCAGAACTCCTATTGAGGGATCTATTGTTGAATCTCATTGGATCACTATAGAAAGAAACTTAATAAGTTCCCACTCAGGTAATCGATCCTAGCAGGTAACATGGAGCACCAGGACCAGCTATGGGCAGAATTAGGTAGCACTTGAAATTCAAATTCTATATGTAAGGAACAAGAGTAGAGATTTGTGTTAATGACCCCTTTGGCAGTCCAGTGAAATCAATGAGCACCTTCTCTGAATAATAGCTTAAATGCATAAAATAATATTCTGAAAATTACAAGGACATCAAATCTGCTAATAAAGGAGTTATTAAATTGGTAAAAACAAAACAAGTTCACGAATTCCAGGTTAAGAATCCCTGAATGAGACTAAGCAAATGGACAAAACAGAGGAATGACCACTGACAGTTATTTTTTTTTCCTAGATGTATGATTTCAGAGAACTTCTAGTGAGAACAGTCCATCCAATGCAGATCAATGAATATCTTGTTATCTTGAAAGGTATTAAGATATTAGCTTAGGATATTAACTGACCTGCCCACAGGATTTGAAGGCAGGATTTGAATCCAAGTTTTCCTTCTTTGAAATCAGCTCTCTATTCAATATGCTAGGATAATTCTCAGATGAAAATATTCAGTAGGAAAATGAAAAATTTGATAATTTTATTTTAGTATTTCAAAGATACATGATTTCAACATTGTTAAGTTCTTGCTTCAAAATGAAAACTTCTACATAAAATAACTCAAATTATATCACAAAAGAAATAAAGGTTTTGTGAAATTAAGAAAACCTTTTGGTCTTAAGATGCATAAAAGCCTATAAAATAACAAGTGCTTGAAACAGTAGCTAAGCATGGTCAGGTGTGGAAAATTTGGGACACTAATGCATTGTTGGTGGAGTTGTGAACTCATCCAACCTTTCTGGAGAGAAATTTGGAATTATGCCCCAAAGGCAACAAAAATGCATGTCCTTTGATCCAGCAATACCACTACTGGGTCTATACCCTGAAGAGATGGTGAAAAAGGGTAAAAACATCACTTATTCACAGCAGCCCTGTTTGTGGTGGTGGCAAAGAATTGGAAATTAAGTAAATGTCCTTAAATTGGAGAATGGCTTAGCAAACTGTGGTATATGTGTGTCACAGAACAATACTGTTCTATTAGAAACCAGGAGCGATGGGAATTCAGGGAAGCCTGGAGGGATTTGCATGAACTGATGCTGAGTGAGATGAACAGAACCAGAAAAAACACTGTACACCCTAACAGCAACATGGGGGTAATGATCAACCTTGATGGACTTGCTCATTCCATCAGTGCAACAATCAGGGACAATCTGGGGATGTCTGCAATAGAGAATACCATCTGTATCCAGAGAAACAACTGCAGCGTTTTAAGACCAAGGACTATTACCTTAAATTTAGGGGAAAAAAACCCCTGATATTGTCTGATCTTAAAGAAAGGCTATTTAAAATAAAGCTGAGGATATTTGAAAAAAAAAAAGTATGGTCAAGTCACTATTTCTCTAGGTCTCAGGTCCCTTATTTTTGTGAGGAAAGCACCATTTAAATGTGAGTTATAATTATTATAATACAGAGAGATTCTGTAGCGCATACAGCAAAGGCTCCAGTTTAAATATCTTGATTTCTCTACTAAAAGAAGGGTCCTGAAGACCAAATATGTTTCATTATTTAAACTATAAAGACCTTCCAGGTGATCATTTTTTTCCCCACCCCTGGCTCTACTGTGCTGCCTAGAGAAGAAGGTGTTGAGTAGTAGGAGGAAGGGTATTGTATTGTTGCCAATTTGCCTCTGAGGAACTCCTTCCCCTATACCTGATATTACAAATGACATTTTGCAAGCTGAATGTCCTTTTAAATAGTACATCACTTATAAAATAAACCCTCATAAATCTTCAAATTTTCTATATATGACTAACAAGATACAGTAGGAAGAGCTAGAAAGAGAAATCCCATTCAAAGTAACCTCAGACAATATAAAATACCTGGGAGTCTATTTGTCAAGGCAGACTTAGAAACTTTTTGAAAACAATTACAAAACATTTCTCACACAAATTAAATCAGATTTAAATAACTGGACAAATATCAACTGCTCATGGATACTTGAGCTAATATAATAAAAATGACAATTCTACCAAAACTAAACTACCTGTTTAGTGCTCTACCAATCAAAACTCCAAAAAATTACTTTAATGAGTTAGAAAAAGTTGTAAGTAAATTCATATGGAGAAATAAAAGGTCAAGAATTTCCAGGGATTCAATGAAAAAAGTTCAAGAGAAGGTGGCTTAGCCCTACCTGATCTAAAAATTTTATTATAAAGTATCAGTCATCAAAAGTGTCTGGTATTGGCTAAGAAATAGAGTGGTGGACCAGTTAAATAGACCATGTGCAATAGCAGGAAACCATTATAGTAATCTGCTGTTTGATAAACCAAAAAAGTCCAGCTATTGGAATAAAAACTCTCTCTTTAATAAAAACTGCTGGGAAAATTATAAGTTAGAATGGAAGAAACTTGGATTAGACCAACACCTCACACCCTATACCAAGATAAGCTCCAAATGGATACAGGATTTAGACATAAAAAACAATATTATAAGAAACTAGAAGATCAAGGACTAGTTGACCTTTCAGATCTATGGAAAGGGAAGCAGTTTATGACTAAGGAAGAGATGGAGAACATCACTAAAAACAAACTAGATGATTTTGGTTATATTAAATTAAAAAGCTTTTGCACAGATAAAACCACTGTAACCAAGATTAAAAGAAATGTAGTAAACTGGGAAACAATCTTTACAACTAATATTTCTGACAAAGGACTCATTTCTAAAATATACAGAGAACTGAGTCAAATTTTTTTTTTAAAAAAAGCCATTCCCCAATTGACAAATGGTCAAAGGATATGCAAAGGTAACTTATAGATGAGGAAATCAAAGTGATCCATAGTCATATGAAAAATTTCTCTAAATCATTACTTCTTAGGGAAATGCAAATTAAAGTGTCTCTGCAGTACCACCTCATATCTCTAAGACTGGCCAATAAGACCATAAGATCTGCATCCAGAGAAAGAATTGTGGAGTTTGAACAAAGACCAAGGACTATTACCTTTAATTTAAGAAAAAAAAAAACTGATATCTTATTGTCTGATCTTGCTATCTCTTATACTTTATGTTTCTTCCTTAAGGATATGATTTCTCTCTCATCACATTCAATTTAGATCAATGTATACACCATGGAAACAATGTAAAGACTGGCAAATTGCCTTCTGTGGGGGGAGGGAAGTCAGATTAGGGGAAAAAAATTGTAAAACTCAAAATAAATAAAATCTTTATAATTCAAAAACAATAGGACATCACTGACATTGAATACAAAACCTGCTGCTAGCTAATGGAACAATATAAGGAAAGAGGTGATTTAAATGTATCTGGTTCTTACTTTTTAGTTATTCAAGAACTTACATCTCTATTTGTTCAGCAAAGTTGACATCTATGGAGTTATAGACTTCAAGAACTTTTGTTTGTTGAAAAAAAAATTTAAAGACCTTAATGCAACTGAAAATAAAGTCTGATATGACACATTAAGCATAATTTATAAAACAAATACCCTAAACTGCCTTTATTGAGTTTGCATGTCATTCCTGCTTACTGACATGTAAAAGGATATTTTTGGGCTGCTACCTATGTGCAGAAGTTCAAGAATGGGATATGACTGGGAGAAATTGTTAGGAATTATATTCATTTCCTAACGTGGTCACAGAACTTTTGCTTTTAAGAAAGCCTAAGTGAATAGTTCTCTGAAAAATTTCACAGTAAGAATAAGCAACATAGAAGTCCCAAATAAAAAGTGAACTGGTTATTAATAGAGTGTGTGGGTGATTTTTATTTATATAAATGAAAATGTTTTATGTATGATTTTCTAAGGGTTATGCAAGAACCAATTGTACTGGATTGGAATAAAACTTTCGTACTGGGAATTTTCCTGACACATTGCCAGTTCATCTTCATGGATGCTGAGAACAATAGGGTTCTTATTTGTCCTTATCTGAGTTCATAGGAAAGAAAGTCAATTTAATCACTATTAAAATGTTCAAAGTTAAGAAGAAATTCAACATTTAATTTATCCCTAAATGTTTCCTGAAAGATACATAAAAGGCAAGGAAATATAAAACTCTCTTCTAGGACAAAACTGTCATGTTATAATTGTTCATATCAACATGTTCTAGAAAAAGTCTTGATGATTCTTATTGTCCACCTTAGGGAGCCTCTGTAGTTAGAGGTAGTAAGAGAATTACATATGGTTGTCTTATTCATTATTGCTCAATTTAAAAAAATTTATTCATTCCCTTTTGTTTTTTTATATAAGTCATTTTCCAATATAATCTCCCTCCTCTAAAGGAACTCTCTCCTATGGCAAAGGAAACAGTTAAAAATGACTAACAAAATGGTCCTGTCTGGCAAGATATGCAACATTCATTACATGTCCAAGCTCTATACTCCCCAACTGAGAGGAGGAGAGTAAGTGAATGAGAGAAAGAGAGAGAAAAGAATTTTTGAGAAAAAAACACTGATAAACAAGAGAATAAGGAAATATCCTCTGGGAATTGACATATGAACTAGGTCTAAATGCTGATAAGGCAGAGATGCTGAAGAAGTACATTCCAAACAAAGGGGACCATTTCTGCAAAGCCAAGAATTGTAATAGCTTAAGAATTAACAGGCAGAGACAGAAAACTTGGAAGATATGAGTCAGGTTAAGGAAAGCTCACAAAACTCAGTGACAGCTAGACTAAGTAAGTCAGTATCTTAACTAGAGGAAATAGGGAGTCACTGAAGTTTAATCATTGTAATTAATTTTAGGCTTTTTGTGTTGTTTTATTTATTTCATTTGTAATCATTATGTTTATTGTTCTTTTTTCCTTAAATATATTTTTCTATTCTTTTAGTCTTCCCAATTAAATTTAGCAAATATTTTAACACCCATTTTTAAAATTTAAAATTTTGAGTTCCAAATTCTTTTTCTCTCTCTCTTTTTCCCTTTTTCCATTCACTGAGAAGGCAAGTTGGTCCTCTTTTCATAACTTTCCATCAGAAGTATCAAGAGGAAGAACTGACTTTGAATCTTATCTCTTGACATGTAGCTATGTGGCCCTGGACATGTCACTTAACCGCTTAAAGATTCAGTTTCCCCACCTGAAAATGGATAATAGTTTCTACCCAGGGATGTTGTGAAAATCAAATAAGCTACACAAGCATTTTGCAGACCTTAAAGTGCTATATAAATACTGCTATCATTAGCTAGTATCAATTTATACATGTCTTTCCAGGTTTCTCCAAATTGCATATATATATCGAAGACAAAGTAAACATGTAGAAGTGTGGAATAGTGTCACAAATGGAGTGTACAGAGTGACCTTGTAAAGAAATTTAAAACAATACATGTGAAAAATATAATGAAATGGAAAGGAAGCAATTTTGGGCATGTATCAATCAGTTCCTTGTTAGAGTAATGTGCTTTGATCACTAGACTTTAAAAAGCTAAGACGAAAAGTCCTTTCAGGTTAAGATCCATGTCATAGTAATATTTGCATCCACTTGTGGTTGTTCAGTTGTGTCTGACTCTTCACGACCCCAATGGGAGTTTTCTTGGCTTAAGCGAAATGACTTGCCATTTCCTTCTCCAATCTAAAATTATAGATGCTTACTAAAACTCTACTTCTAGATCAAGGACTAGTTTACCTGTCAGATCTATGGAAAAGGGAGCAGTTTATGACTAAGGAAGCGATGGAGAACATCACTAAAAACAAACTAGATGATTTTGATTACATTAAATTAAAAAGCTTTTGCAAAGATAAAACCACTGTAACCAAGATTAAAAGAAATGTAGTAAACTGGGAAACAATCTTTATAACTAATGTTTCAGACAAAGGACTCATTTCTAAAATATACAGAGAACTGAGTCATATTTTTAAAAAATTCATTCTCCAGTTGACGAATGGATATGCAAAGGCAATTTACAGATGAGATCAAAGCAATCCATAGCCATATGAAAAATTGCTCTAAATAATTACTTATTAGAGAAATGCAAATTAAAGCTTCTCTGAGGTACCACCTCACACCTCTCAGACTGGTCAATATGACCAAAAAGGATAATGATCATTGTTGGAAGGGTTGTGGGAAATCTGAGACACTATTACATTGTTGGTGGAGCTGTGAACTCATTCAACCTTTCTGGAGAGAAATTTGGATCTATGCCCAAAGGGCAACAAAAATGTGCATACCCTTTGATCCAGCAATACCACCACTGGGTCTATAACCTGAAGAGATGATGAAAAAAGGGTAAAAACATCACTTGTACAAAAATATTCATAGCAGCCCTGTCTGTGGTGGCAAAGAATTGGAAATCAAGTAAATGTCCTTCAATTGGGGAATGGCTTAGCAAACTGTGGTATATGTATGTCATGGAACACTATTGTTCTATTAGAAACCAGGAGGGATGGGAATTCAGGGAAGCCTGGAGGGATTTGCATAAACTGATGCTTAGTGAGATGAGCAGAACCAGAAAAACACTGTACACTGTAACAGCAACACGGGGGTAATGATCAACCTTGATGGACTTGCTCATTCCATCAGTGCAACAATCAGGGACAATTTGAGGCTGTCTGCAATGGAGAATACCATGTGTATCCAGATAAAGAACCATGGAGTTTGAACAAAGTTCAAGGACTATTCCCTTTAATTCAGAAAAAAAAAAAACAACACTGATATCTTACTGTCTTATACTTTAAGTTTCTTCCTTAAGGATATGATTTTTCTCACATCACACTCAATTTGGATCAATGTACAACATGGAAACAATGTAAAGACTGACAAATTGCTTTCTGTGGGGGTGGGGTGGGGGAGGGAAGTAAGATTGGGGGAAAGATTGTAAAACTCAAAATAAATAAAATCCTCAAAATTCTACTTCTAAACTGTATGTAGACAAACTAGAAATTGAGAAACAACATAACATTGTGAATTATACGCCAACTTAGAAGTCATTAAGAAATGAGTTCCAGTATTGTCTCTATTACATACTGGCTGTATGATCTTGAGAAGTAATAGGTATCAGAAATATTTATTTCCTCCTTAACTCCATCTCAACTGGGTCCCTCTCTTCCTTCAGAAAGCAGTTCAAGTATCATCTTCAAGCTTGAAGTTCTTTCTTCAATGTTTACTAATATTTTCTCAATAGCGCCTTCTATCCAAAATTAAGCTTAATTTAACTACCTTGTATACATTTGTATTAACTTCACATATGTATGTCTTCATAGGAATCTGTATTACTATTTAGAATGTGATTAGAAGAGTGATTATTTCCTTCTTAGTTCTAACCCAGGCCCCTAAGACAGTTCCTGACAGAGTAGGTACTTAATATTTCTTTATTGACTTTAACCTGAATATGGGTGATGGCACTGGAGGTATCAAGAAAGATATAAATTCCAAAGATATCTGAAAAGAACATATAGTATAAAGGAGAGGAATCATTTAGTAAGTTAATGAGCATTTATTAATAAGTCCTTACAATGTGCTAGGTCCTGGACCAAGCCCGCTCTGCAAGGAGCTAGTTCACGTAACAACTATGTACTAATAAAGAAATCTACAGGATAAATTGGAGATACCATAAAAGGGAACCTCTAGCATTAAAAGGGATTAGGATTTCCATATATACCAAGATATTTATAGCAGTACTGTACAGTGGATAGAACACTGGCCCTGGAGTCAGGAGTACCTGAGTTCAAATCTGGCCTCAGACACAATAATTACCTAGCTGTGTGGCATTGGGCAAGCCACTTAACCCCATTTGCCTTGCAAAAAAAAAAAAAAATGCATTAAGCATTAAGAAAACAAAATTCATGACTATAACACTGCAAACAGAAAGGAACACACATACACACACAGAAAGTGAATATTGCAAAATTAAAGAACAAGCTTGGTTTGAAAAAAGAAATGTAAGACACTCCCATTCCATCCTTTTGCAAAGATAGGAGATTCACAAATATTGCTCATTGTATATATTTTCAGACTATTTGATTATATTGATTCCCCCCCCCTTTCTTTTTTTGTTTTTAAAAATAACTACATGTTAGAAGAGATAGATCTCTGGGAGGATTGGGAAAAGGAATACTAGAAGGGAACAAGATATCAAGAAAACCTTAGTTTTCAAAAAAGGGATCAGGAAATATTTCTTGTAGAATGTGGGATTTTAGTGGTGACTTGAATGAAACTAAGAAAGTCAGGAGATGGAGATGAGGAGGGAGAGAATTCCAGTTTCATGGGGAACAATCACTGAAAATGTGGTCAGGAGATGGAATATCATCAAGAGAACAGCAAGTAGTCCAGCATCACAGGATTTCAGGGATGAATCAGTGTCTCTGAAATTTTTTACTTAAGTCATGGGAAGAATTATGATACCACTGAGAAATCAGGGAAGTTAGAAGAGAATCAATTTTGAGAGATGATTAATTTATTTCAAGATATGTTGAATTTGGGGGGACAGCAGACATCCAAGTGGAAATATTCAATAAAGCAATAGGAATTCAGTATTAGACTATAAGCTTCTCCAGGGAAGGACTTGTTTTGTTTTTGGAACTCTTGTAGATATTGCTAAATTATTTTTAAAATAAAGAAATTGTATTAAATTATCTTCGAGGTCAATTCTAGCCTTAGAGCTTTATGATGGAGAAAAAAAATAAAAACAAAATTTATCATCACCTGCTGTGGAAAGAAAGAGCAATGACTAGACAGTGAGCTGCATAGCCCTAGTTATATACATCAAAGGCTTGTGAGTATATAATCTATATAGTGCTACTGTTATCTAGCTTTGAACTTATTTAGGTGGTTAGGTATTGTCTAGAAAACTCTCCCAGATTTAAAGTTTGGTGCCAATCCTTTCCTCTTCACTTTTATTTTCTCTGCCACTATCTGGGACACTCTATAACTGAAAATAGTTTTATTTATATTCCTAACTACAGTGAATATAGTATTTATTTCATGCTACTATCTTTTTTTAAGAGTTCATAACAGTAAGTTTATGGCCTTGATGATTAGTTTTATCCTATAATTAGATACATAAAAACATGTAAAGGGTAGGAACATGTACCCTTATCAGAGCAAAAGGTATCAATAGCATTTTTCAAAATTCATCAGTGATTTAGATGGAAGTCAATTAGGAAGTCATTAGGTTGTACTACGTTTCTCTCCTACTTAATACACAAGTTACTTTTAATATGGAGTCTGCAGAGTATAAATATGTAGAATGATTTTAACAGTATATATAAAACATTATACAAAAAAAGTAGTAGGAGAGAATATGTGGGCTTATATTTATGGGTGTGTGTGAAATACACATATCATAACATCCTTTTGAGATTAGGAAATACGTAGCTTCTACCATCCCTCATATTTCTTTAAAACAGAGTTAAGATTAATTCTGATATAATAGTACTACAATTAACTAGTAGATCACAATGGAATTCATGTTAACAGTCACTTTAATAACAAATCTAATAAGGCTGAATTATGATAATGCTTAAAAACAGTTCCAAATGATTTAATCACTGGTAATGACTTAAAGTAAAATGGTCAAAGATTTTACAAAAGTATTAATCATCTTTATTAGTGTTTTCAGACCTTTGGAGCACTGTGGTTACCAGTTTGACTTTGTTCTTTCTCTGACTTGACAGGCTTTTTATAGATTTCTCCTGTATACATTAATATTCATTTTGTACTAAGCTTCTTTTACAAACATTATGGGTGGCTAGGTGGCACAGTGGATAAAGCACCGGCCCTGGAGTCAGGAGTACCTGGGTTCAAATCTGGTCTCAGACGCTTAATAATTACCTAGCTATGTGGCTTGGGCAAGTCACTTAACCCCATTTGCCTTGCAAAAAAAAACCTTAACCCCCCCCAAAAAAAAACCTAAATACAAAAATTATTAACTGGTTTCCTGATTGGTCCACTACATATGAAAACAACACCAAGACAGAGACAAATTGGATCCAGTTTGCCTCAGTTTTGGACCATTCATTCATTCATTCATTAGCTTAGTTTGTTTGTATACAGAATATTTCTATTAAGAAATTCTGCCAGATATTGGCCTGTCTTAGTAGCTATCTCAGTAAGATTTCCCAATTCTTGAGGGAGTGGCTTTTAGATACTCTATGGCCTAATGAGGTGGAATTTTCAGAGCTGTTTCTCTGCACTTTTTCAGATATTTAACTATGTCAGTTAAAACTTATGATCAAATAAATTCTGTGAAATTTCTTGGCCAATCATCTTCCCCAAAGGCAATAGGTGTCTTTCAATGGAAGAAGTAACTCCTTCCACAAACAATTCTTCATCAGTGCAGTAAACCCTTTTTTCCACTAATAATTTCTATATATGAACTCTTCCATTCAGAAAAAGGAGCACTCTTATCAACCTTTTCAGCTACCTTGAATATTAAAATATGAAGAGTCAAATGCTAGCTACAACTAACAAAACCAACATCTTGGTCAGTATACACCGTTGACATTAAGATACTCTTTATACATGATTAAAAATTTATACTACATGCAATTAAATGTAATTCAATTGACATTTTTAGAGTCTTATAAAATCATTTTGTACTATGATTTTAAAATTACATAGATATTTCAATATATATATATATATATATATATATATATATATATAGCAACTTGAATCTAGAATTTCAAACTCCAGAAACTAAAATCAAGGAAATGAATTCAATATATTTGCCAATGATATTCAAATTAATGAAATTCTAGGAGTTTCAAGTTTTACACCATTAGTATTCATGGTAGCATACAGGCAAAACTGGATTTTGGAAGGCTTTACCAATGAAGCACAATTTTGGGAGGACCCACCAATTAATTAAAATTTTTTTAAAACCATAAAACAGACTGCTCATCTATCATTTGAGAAATGACCAGAAAGCTGGTCATCAAGTGATTATTATTTTTGGTCATAGTTTATTCTATAATATTCATCAGTGGAAGTAATAACCAAATTAATAAAATAACAAATTCATGAAATATTGTATTCTATTAATCTCATTTTTGTAATGTCATGATCTTGTGAAACAGTGAAACAGCAGAGTGTCACTGGTTTTTCTTGCTAATCCAATTCAATCAAATATGTACTTAGAAGTGACCACTATGTGTAAAGCACTGTGCTAGACTGGGGAGTGGGAGGGAACAAAGACAAAATGCAAAATAGTCACTGTCCTCGCAGAAAGTATGATACAACAGTCAGGACTGTATTTCTGGGGTAAATGCTGCTCAGTTGGTAGAAAAGAAGTAAAACAATATTAATTAGCTCTCATTTATATACTGCTTTAAGGTTTGCAAAACACTTTCCTCACAACATTATTGTGGCAGTGCAGGCCATCATTCCTAATTTAAAGATGAGAAAAATGAAGACTGAGAGGCATCATTTGCTTGAGGTGACATAGTAAGTAAGTGTCAAAAGAAGGGAAAAAATGACCTGGCTTAGATGGGCAGTGTTAGTAGATATGTAGCCTTATTTTTCTGAAAGGACTGAATGGTGGGGATAAATTAGTAGACTAGAAGAGCAAGACTTGTAGCCTTTAGAAGTACTACATTAACCACAGAAATAAAGAATTTGCAAGTCATAAATGAATTAGAACTAGAAGGGCTCTCTCATTTTATCAATAAAGAAATTAAGACTCTGACTCCAAATCCAACATTCTTTGCAAATTGTGTATCTCTAAAGTGCATTTTTTGTTTTGTTTTCCCCTCTCCCCCCAATTAAAGACTTAAATCTTAGAGCAAGAGGCCAAATCTCTTATTTTACACATAAAGAAACTTTGGTTAAGGGGATTTATGTGTCTTATCTTAAATCATACAAGTGGCTGAGTCAGGATTTGAACCCAGTTTCTCTGGTACCAAATCCTGCTTTTCTTCTACCCTGTAGCACATAGTCTGTTAGATTAATAAATTGCCTAGGGAAAGTGAGATACCACTAACTTCTAATGATAAAGTAAGCTTCAGCAACTGGTCAACAACTTGATTGGAATTCAACTATCTTTTTCATTTAATGAAGGATAGCTATAATTTATGTCCTGTGCTCTTGAGAAAAGTACATAATTATGAGATTAACTTATTTAGGGCTTTTTGTGAATTAGAAAATATACCAATGGCAAAACAAATTTCAGTTGTATTTAAATATTAAAAGGGAATAATTATTAAAAGAACTGCTATACTGAGAACTACATAAGATTTAAAAATAAAAATGATAGCTAAGTTGTCATGAACAATAAGAATATAAATAAGAGATGCTAACAGTTATTGAGAAAAATAAGGGCCATAGTATAAACAGTCATAAGGCAGTCAATTGTCATTTAATGCACTATATTTTAATATAAACATTTTATGTGTATTCAGTTTATTGCTGAAACTTACACATTTCACTTATAATTTTTGTGGTTATCTTGATGAGAACGGAAAGTTAAGAAGATCTTATCAGTGGAAAACATATTCTAAACCAGCTTAGTACAAAAAAGCATTTTGATTGCCTAATTTAACTTTGTAAAGGAGTAGTAAATCTTATAGTTGGTCTCTGTAAACCTCACAGCTGGAACATTCTAACACTACCTTACAGTTTCAAGTGATCAAAGTAAGTTACTTTATATACTAAACTAGAATTTCATAATAGAAATAATGCAACACCAGGGGGTGCGGTTATCATGAAATAATTACACTCCTGGGAGATTACAGACACAAGGCTGTACCCCAGGGGTGTGATTATCCCATGATAACCACATCCACTGAAATTGCCTTATTGCAAAAATAATCTCTATTCACTGGTGAGACATTATTCAATAGGTGATTTTTTTTTAAATGAAAAGATTGTATTTTTTAGCTCAAATCAGCAAGTAGATTAGGAAATTGGTCAGTTTATTTTTCTTGGCATTCAAACTTTGAATACAGGATTGTTATTACTTGCTTTCCTGTTTGATATAGTATAGCTTTGATTTTGTTTCTGAGAAGCTCTTAGAGTTTCTATTATTATCAGACAAGTATTTCTAAAGGTTACCACTAATTTGCTCAGGCCAACCTTAAAGATTCAATGGAGCATCTACTTAGCAATAAAAACCCAACTAAACTCCAACTACCTTAAAAGAAACTACCTAAATCCACAATGAATTAAAAAGAACTAAATTCATGACATTCATGACATAAGTAGTGAAGAGATTTTAAAGACAACTGTCCATTTATATCCATATTTACTAAGTTTCATGCTCATCAGAACTCCTTTATATAGTGCTTTAAGGTTTATAAAGAGTTAGAATCTTAGTTTATGTGTATTATTATAGAAGCACCCAGTGCAAAGTATTGGTTTCAGAACGACACCACCAAGATGTGCAATTTTGGGAAAAGTCACTTATCCTTTATGATCTTCAGTTACTCATTTTTAAAATTAGGGGAACTGAATTAATTAATGTAGATCCAAATCTTAACCTTAGAAAGTGATTTGCCCCATGTCACACATCCAGAAGAGACAGAACTAAGGTTCAATCTCAGGTTTTCTGATTCTAAGTCCAAAACTGTAGGCATTAAATGTGATTTAATGTTTTACAGTCTACAACTGCCTATCTGCCTCCACTAAATTCCTATAAATAAGACATCAGATGGCAAAAATTAAAGGTATGTTTCAATGTTAATTCTATTGGTGATTGTTCATAGTTTTCCTCATACTCTTTGTTGTCTAAAGAAATAAAAAAAATAAAAAACCCAACCAAATAAATGTCCAGTTTTGAATGAATCATAAAATATTTTTCTTATGAAATTTAAATGGACATTTCTTCAAATTTGGAGGAAAATTGTTATCTTTTACTTTTTATATCAGTCATTTCCCAAAATTTTTTTCACCCTTTCCACGGAACAGAGAAAAACAGCTAAACAAAACCAATTGCAGAGTGATTATAATTAGCAATGTATATAAGGTTTTACATCCAAAGCCCCAACCTCTTGAGAAAAGGGAGGTGTATTTCATCAGCTGTTCACCTGGTGATTTGAATTCAGTTGCCATTCAGTGATGTATTTGTTTATATTACTTTAGTCACTGTATAACATATAACTCTCATTTTGCTTTCCCATCTGATTGTTCGTGTGTGTGTATGTGTGTGTGTGTGTGTGTGTGTGTGTATATATAATATATATATATATAATATATATATATAATATATATATAATATATACTTCCCATGTTTCTTTGGATTCCTCATATTTGTAATTTCTAACAGTACAATATTCTAATGCATTCACTAATCACAGTTTGTTTACTGGCTTGCAATTTAAAAACACTGCTTGAAAACAGATAAAATTTCATCAAAATTCAAAAAACTTTTTTTAATCAAATGACCAAAGATATGATTTAAGATTAGATACTTAATATTCATTAGAAATGTCACTTTCTACAACTCTTAGAAATGACAAAATTTTCAGCAATTTTAAGAATTCCACATTTTTCATATTTAATTCTTCCAAATTCTACTTTTCCAACTCTTCCTCATTTATGTCTTTTCATTACAGTAACAGCAAAAAAAGCAAACTAGCAATCAAATAATTTGAGAACTGAAGGGTCCCTTAGAGGACACTGAGTTCAAGCCATATGCAAAAGGAATCACTATTCTTATGAGAAATTATGGAATTATGGAAAACCCACTACATTTTTAAGAGCTCATTCCACCTTTCAACTGCTCTACTAAATTGTTAAGAAGTTTATCCTGACAGTTTCTTTGCATATTCCACCCAATGATCCTTCTTTTGTTCCCTGGGATCAAATGATACAAGTATAATACTTCTTCCACAAGGTGTCCCTTTAGATACTTGAAGTCAGCTGTAATGAAGACTCAACTCCCCTTCCCCATCCTCTCCCCCATCTCTCTTCATTTCTCTGGGTTAAGTATTTCCAGTCCTGTCTAATATTTATGTCAAGATGATGTCCCAGTAGGAATACTGGTCTTTGGTTTTCTTCTTCAACTTTGTCTCTCCTGGTGTAGGTATCAAAATCACATTTTTATAACAAAAAACAACATACCTAGTTCTTTAAATGAATTTTAATACTATGAAACACTAACCTTGTAAATTAAAAAAAAAGGAGTCATGTCAAGAAATGTCTGAATGATAGACTTATTAATATACTCCCATTGGTATTTATCATTCATAGTTAAGGCATACTGTTACATACATAGCTTTATGTACAATATGCAATTAAAGTAAATTAACGCCACAAAGTACCTTAATTTTTGTATATAATTTGGACTAATAAAGGCCCTTAAGACCAAAAACAGGAGCATTTCATAAGCAAAATATAACAGAAAAGGATGACTACATATGAAGTCATGAATCTTGAACATGTACATCATGCTTTTTGTAAAATACATTTCTTCTGAATTTCAGTCCTGGTTCTCTGATAACTGTTTATTTATTCTGTAGAGATAATGTATATGAAAATGCTCTGAAAAGAATAAAAGCATTGAATGATAAGGGACTCTTGGGAGGGGAGGTGTAAACATGTAATTTTAACATTGTAAAGAACTTTCTTATAGATCTAGATATATAACAGTACTGTTTGGGGCATTACAGTGCTAATATTTGTTGAAAGCATGCCTAGACAGCAGGTTGCAAGGCCAGACTTAGTCTAATCTTCCTCTCAAGGGACTATTATAAAAACTGACAACTTTGCAATGTGTACAAATTCAAATCCCTTAAGAACTTAAAAACATTTTTTTTACTGACTATGCATTTAAATTTGGATCATTTACTTTGCATCATTGTCAGTATTTGAGCTAACAGACTTTCTGGGATACAAATATCTTTTCTAATTGTCAGTAACTGCATTGCAAAGGGCAAGATATTTAAATGCAAGGTAAAAATTACAGTAAAGGAAACAAGCATTAAGCTCAATCTTTGATAGAGTAGATAAAAATACATTTTGTGAATGACTTTTATATTTGAGATTTTATTACATTTCATAGCTATTAAATCTGTTTTCACTAAAATTCACAAAAATAAATTTGTGGGTTTTTTTTTTTTTTTTTTAGTTTTTGCTAGCCAATGAGGTTAAGTGGCTTGCCCAAGGCCACAAACTAAATAATTATTAAGTGTCTGAGGCCAGATTTGAACTCAGGTTACTCCTGAATCCAGGCCTGGTGCTCTATCTACTGTGCCACCTAGCTGCCCCTAAATTTGTATTTTTAAACTAAGCTAAAAAGGCTTTGAGTTCAGATGCCCCTCATTTTGGGGGCTGACTAAGTTTTGTGAGATTGCTTACCAGAAGGTTGGTCACAAAATAATGCATATTTCAGCTATAGTGACTCATAAAAGATGATCTGAGGTTGAAAAGTATCTTTTATGTGCAGGATTGGAAGAAAACCCACTGACAAAATCACAAATCTAAAGCATATAAATCCACATTCTATTTCTTTCATTTTGGATTTGTAAGTTCCCTTTATAAAGTAATTAAAAAGAATCTTATGGTACCTTATGAATTAGATATAATAGGCATACAGAATAAAATGTAAAATTTAATAGTGGCACATATATTTGTTTAGTATTTTCATGAAGAAATGGGAAATGTACTCAAGAAGCAAGTTATGAAATATAGTATGGAGATTCTGTAGACTTTGCATTCCATTCTGTCAAGTACATTCCACTTTTGATAAATCATAAATTTGGAATAATTTCAATTTAAGGTAACTCAAAAGATAAAAGTTCTTTGAGGTATAAGGACCAAAAATGGAACCAAGTTTGTGAGTAATAAAGATAGGATGGAATTAATGAAGATTTAGAAAGGTTATCTGAACCTATCAAGCCTATAAAATTAAGAACAGTTTGTAAAAGGAACACAGCTTCCTTTATCATTGTTCATAATAAATTAAATTAAGCTAGTTGTCCCTAAAATTTGGGTAGAATGGAAAACAAAAATTTTAAGTACTACACACAGTGGGTAGAATTTTGGAAGTTCATTACATTACCATTTAAAAAATGGTACAGACTAAGAACATAAAGAGATTGGGAAAAAGCTTAGACACAATTACAGATAAACCAAATTTAACAAGTTTTTAATTGAATGTTTATAGTATTTCTCTAACTTTTAAGGGTGATATCAAAAGAAAAACAACTCACATTCTTCTACAGTACTTGCCCCTTTCAGGGACAAACATGGGTGCTGAATGAGAAATGTAGCTCTGGTCATTGGAAATTTTTATGTAGATAAAACACTGACAATTTTTTTTTTAAAGATAGGGGGCAGCTAGGTGGCGCAGTGTATAGAGCACTGCACTGGCCCTGGAGTCTGGAGTACCTGAGTTCAAATCCGGCTTCAGATACTTAATAATTATCTAGCTGTGTAGTCTTGGGCAAGCCACTTAACCCCATTGCCTTGCAAAAACTAAAAAAAAAAAAAGATAAATAGTCCAAGTTATTACCTTTTTTATCTTAAACATAAATATGAACTGATGATTGCTATGCATTCTATCAATTAAATTTAAAACACACACACACACACACACACACACACACACACACACACACACACACACACACAAAATTTTTTAAAGTCACAAATTTGCCCTAGCTATATTCTGGAACACCTCACACCAACATTCTATCAGTTTTCTAGCAGAGAGTCCATTAGGCTACATATTTTAATCAATAATGTCAAAATTTCACCCATGAGATCCTTTAACTCTCTCCTTCTGGTCTTAGTGATTGATCTATAACCAGTTCTATAACCAGTTCAATTTTTCATTTTTCCCCAACTTGATGTACCTCCAGCTTACTAGTCTTAAAGGATATCTATCAGAACAAAACAAATCATCTGCTAATTCCTTAGTGGTTTTAATTATTGGACAAGTATTTAGAGTTTGGACAAGTATTCTAAGGAAAATGTGTGATCTCATGAATAGCATCAGGATGTTCAATGTCTGAAAGTCAGCCTAAGTTTCTTTTTGAAAACTCCATTTCTATCATGTCCTTTTTCTGTATAACTTTCAAACCCTTTATGATTTGATTTCTATTCAACCTTATTTTGAAAAACTACAGGCAAGGCCTTTTCTTGTTCTTAATGCAGGTAAGATTATACTTTATTTCATTTGTTTCAATTTTATAAAGCCCTCTTTACTTCTTCCTTATACATAAATCTTACCCATCCTTTATAAAGGTTCCCCCCAAACATTTTTTTTTGATGAAATTATCTCTAATTACTCTAATCCTTTACTGAACTCAAAAAAGCCTATACTACATAATCAGCATAATCATTTCAAATACTGTCAACTTTATAGCTCCTTAGGTGTATGGTTTCACACCTGCCTGAAGATACATAAGTTGTCAAATGCATAGTTTCTAAACATAATTAATTTAGAATGAAAGGTTCAGTAACAGTCCCAAAATTTAACTAAGAATTTTGTCTCAGATACAAGGCTCACTTCACCATCTTTCAAGCATATAAAAAAGGACAGTGGGTTTTTGAAATCTGAACAGTTTAGTGATAGTTCATCTGTCTTACTGTAGAAGGAGTTACTAACTTTAATCACTAGCAGAAGAATAAACCCATGGTATTTGCTCTTTTTTCTGTCATAAGCTTGTAATCACAAGATGAAGTTAAGGATGAGTTCAAAGACATTAAGCTTCATTTGATATTTTAAACTAAAAAGAACCTTATACAGAATAAATTTAGAATTATCAAAATTAATAATGATGACATCATAATACACTGGGCAATGTGGCAAACTTTTTTCATTATTCATTAATTCAACAAATGTTACTGTGCTCTAATTCTTTTTTTTTTTTTTTAAGTTTTTACTAGGCAATGGGGTTTAAGTGGTTTGCCCAAGGGCACACAGCTAGGTAATTATTAAGTGTCTGAGGTCGGATTTGAACTCAGGTACTCCTGACTCCAGGGCCAGTGCTCTATCTACTGCGCCACCTGGACACCCCCACTGTGCTCTAATTCCACTCACTGCACTAAACTCTGAGTGTGTGTGTGTGTGTGTGTTTGTGTTAACAGAGATGTTTCTTCCCTAAAAAGAATTTATAATCTAATAATGAAAACCAGCACGTTATATTACTGAGGAATGATTAGTCTAATTTCTTTTCATTTTGTGATAGAGTTATTAGAAGACTTTCCAAAATTCTAAATGAACTGATTAATTGATATAGCAAATAATACAGTCATTTGTACAGATTTTTCTGAAAGGCAACTACCTGGTTATATGGGACATAATTGAGACTGACCCTCTATTCCAGGGATTTGTTAAATACAAATGTGGCCAAATAAAGTCATTTCATCAAGATGATCTTAAGTCAATAAAGGGAATTTCTTCTAATTTTTATCAGATAAAATTTTGGATCATATTAGATCAAAGATGATAACTGACTAGAGAATATAGGGGCTAGAGTGTAGACCCTCAAGCCAGGAAAACTTGAATTTGAATTATGCCTCAAATATGCCTTAATTATGCCACTGGCCAAGTCACTTGAACACTCCGAACCTCAGATTCCTGAATTGTAAAATGAGAATATCTTATCTCAAAGGTTGTTAGAACAAAGGAGTTAAATGTACCTTGCAAACCTTAAAGGGTCACATAAACTCTTCTTTATTATCATCATCATCATTATCATCATCATCATTGTCTGTCTCATAAAATGCAAAAGAAATTTTAAGTGGAGTTTGAAAAAAATCTTACTAAGAACCAGTTAAAAAGACTATTTATTGGACAGTCCTAAATTAAGTTTCTTTCTTTATTTTTTAGGGCAGTGGGGTTAAGTGACTTGCCCAAGGTCACAGAGCTAGGTAATTATTAAGTGTCTGAGGCCACATATGAACTCAGGTAACTCCTGACTCCAGGGCTGGTGGCTTTATCCACTGTGCCACTAAGCTGTCCCTAAGTTTGTAGTCATTAATATTTCACATGTTTTGGTCTTATATGCCTAAATTCTGTTTTCTTCTGAGAGTTTTGAAGGCATTAGTTATGCACCAAGTAAGTATTTTCACAAGAGGCAGGAGTATAAAATGACATTATAGATATAAAAATACTTCACAAAACATAAAAAAGCCCATAATATTATTATATGAAGAAGTACTGCTATTAAATTTTTTAAAGAATTAAAAATTTTAAGTGAAGGACTGCTTCATCAGAGTTGACACTTTGCAGAGAGACTTTCCCATTCTCTCTGTATAAAGAAAAGACCCATTTGGAAAAGGAAAAGAAGTGCATAAATTTGGGAGACCTTGCAGGAAATTTTCTTCATGTTTAAAGAAAACTAAAAGATGAATGAACACACTACGTTTTCCTATTGTTCTTCATAGTTAAATCCTATCAGCAGGTCCTTGTTAAATAGAGAGGATTACCATATTTACTTGAGTTCCTTCTCTCAATTCTCTTACAGGAAATATTTTTTTTTAAATCTTTCTCAGAGTAATATTATTTCTGATTAGCAACAGGACATCTCTAAATGCTTGTGAAGAGAAACAGAAATAACCCTATTTACTGAAAGCAAGAGAAAGAGTCCTTAACCACTATTCATATACCTTTAAGTCTTTTACTAAGCCTACAGAGGTTTTTCTGATAGAGAACTTTCAATTCTAGCAACAGTAGCTATATCTACAGATCTAAATATCTACTTCAATGAATGGAGCACCTTTGCTTACCAATAATCTTTAGGGTGCCCCTATTTCAGCCTATCAGAAGGAGAGAATATTTTATAGGAGGAAGGAGGTATATCTTTGAGAGTATAGGACAGTGGAGAAAGCACAATGGCCTTGGAGTCAGAGGACATCTCTGATACTACTCCTGGGTGAGAGCAAGCTACTCAGCCCTCTTGGGTCCTTATTGGTGAAATGATAGGGTTGGATTGGATGATCTCTGAAGTTGCTCCCAGATCTAATTCTGATCTTATGATAGATTAGAATTTTGAAGGCACACAAAAGCATGTGAAATGAAGAGTGGCTGAAAACTTTTTAAAATTACAGCAAAAAGTTGTTTACTTTTTCAGAGACCTACTTAATGTCTCTTTTTTAGGGCCCAATAGAATGGGAATTATGGGGGGAAAAACCACTATTTTTTTTCCTTCCTCAAAATTAGAAGGTAAGTAAAGGAAACTTAACTATCTAACCAAATTACATGATGTAAAATACTTAAAAATTAGGAAGAAACCAATGCTATAACAGAAAACATACACTGTGCTTTTAGACTTATAAATCATCTTATACTTATATATCATCTCTTTGGGATGCTCCCCATATCACTTCTGAGAATAAGTACTACAGATATTATCTATTTTACAAATGAGGAAGTGGAGGAACAGAGAAGCTAAGTGATTTTCTCATGGAAACACAGCTAGTCTATATACTTTGAGACAATATCTGAAACCAAGTATCTAGAATTCAAGTCAGGATGGGCTGTGGGTCAGGTTCCCTGAGGAAATATCTAAAGCTAAAGAACAACACTCTTTCTATTACTCAGTATTGTCCTTCTTTAGTGTCCTTCCATTACTAGACTCATAAAGGTCTCTAATTCCCATTCCTATGGACTGTGTCAAATCTAATCCCAAAGGGTTAACATCCTGAACTCAAATTTTTTACCTCAGAAACAAGCATCCTATAGCCCCCAGTCTGAATTTATCTTGCATGAAGGAACTCTAGGGGAGAGAGCCCTATTTATTGGTTACATTGGCTTTATCAATGTTTTGATTTAATTTTTTTTGGAGAGGTGCATTCCTTGGTCCCGAATCTTTGTTCTGAGGCTGGGTAGAGAACATGGTTTAGCCTTCAGCCAGAGGTAGCTTGTGAATTTGGCATCAAAGACCTTGAGTTTGCATCCTGTTTCTTCATTTACTCTAAGTATGACATTTGGCAGTGTCATATAAATTCTCTGAGCTCTGTAAATTGAAAAACGCCTGGGCCATATGACTTCTAACATCCCTTTCAGCTCTAGATTTACAATCCTATGTGTGTTGCCGCCTCTCATGGCTATTAAGACGCAGATGAACTCAGGTCACATCTTCCCACTTTTAACTTTTTTTTGGTAAAATGCACCAAGGCATAAAAAAATCAAATTAAATATGATAGTTTTACATACACAGCAATACAAAAGGTAGAGGACTGTAATAAGAATAAGCACTTAAGGTTTTCAAAACCTTTAAGTCCAAATATCTGATCGGATCACACAACTATTAAGTGTCTGGGACAAGATATGAATTCTAATTTTCCTGACCTCAGTTTTAGCACTCTTTGCATTTCACCAATTTAGCTGGCCCAAAAGAAAAGAGATGGCTGTGGCTTTCATTTCACTTACTTTCAAAAGGAAGGAGTCAAAACATGAGAAACTACTACTTCAATCTCTTTGTGTATATTCCTTTCTCTCCCCATTTAAAAAATGTTGTAAGGGTTCTTAAATCTTAGAAACAAAAGCAATGATTCTTAGTACAGAGTACAGAAAAATCAAATTTAATTTTGATAAATAGTTTTGACAACACAACAAATCTGATTTAGAGATATAACCTTAATTTTCATTCTAGGACAAATGATGTACCAATCCAAATACACAAGGCAATCAAAAAAAAAATCACATTTTATCATTTTTTTCATGTGCCTAGGATGGAAAGAAACCCAATTAAAAAAAAAATCTTTGTCCATTGCCTACCTGATCCATCACTGGAAACTGAACTTGCATTGATTCCAGAAAGACCAAACAAAGGACATTCTCTATCAGTGTTGACGTGACCCCATTTGTGACATTTAATGCATCTCACATTCCTCACCTAAGGAACCAGAAGAATTGTTAAGGTTACTGAATATTTTGCAGTTTTTCTTGCTATTTTAACTCCTTTAGTTTCATGAAGCACTGAAACTAAGTTATTTTGGAATGATTTTTAAAGATCTCCAGGAAAAGAGATGTTATACTGTCCTTTAAAAAGTCTTATATGTAGTGATTAAAAAGTTTTAACTATAAGTAAATTCTAATATTTAATCTAAATCTCTAATGGTGAAATTTAAGCCTCTTTCTTTTTACCATCTTAAATGGTAGAATGACTACCTCTTTAAGATGACAATTATTATTCTACCCCTTAGTCCTGAATTATCCAGGCAGAAATCTTTATATATATATATATATATATATATATATATATATATATATATATATATATATATATATGTATATGTATATATGGGCTCATTTTGGGTCTAGAAGTCAGCCTCCAAGTAGGAGACTGATTAATTTTTAAAAATTTTTATATTCATAGACAAACAAACAAACAAAAAAAACCATTATGTTGCTTTAAAGAAGAAATTGGCAAACTATGGATTTGACCAAATCTGGCCTGCTATCTGTTTCTGTATAATCCATGAACCAGCAAGTTTTAATATTTTAAAAAATTAGTTCTCAAATTGAGAACGAGAGTCAAAACAGAAGGAATTCTATGGAAAGCCTCAAAAAAAGAAGGTATCACAACTGTCAGGGTATTTCCAAAGTCCTATACAGTGTATGCTGTTGTTCCTTTTCACCCCCGCTCCCTTTCTTAAGTATATGGAGGGATTAGAGTTCAATATGGAGTTGGCATAAGTTTGGCTCTTCTTGCTCTCTATAGTGAATGGTGCTCTAGACTCCTTTAGCTATTGTGACAGAAAAACATGAATATGAGTGGGGGAAAAAAGCATCCTTCTATAGCCTTGCACCCCAAATACTAAATACGATGACAAAATCTTTAGGTACCCTGATGACCTAGTGGCCCAGACTTAATCAGTCCTTTTCTAGACCCTGACTAAATATCTCCACAGCTCTCAAGAGAACAAAAGCTTGAAGCAACACCTTAGGGCTAGAGTACTGCATACATATAACTGTTTTGCCCATATTTTATCAGTGTACTCATATTGTTTTTAATCTGTTATTTTTGTCATTGTACTTATGAACACTATACAAGTGTTCATTCAAACTGTACATTTTTGCTCAATAGAATAACTAAAGAACTTTTTATAATAAAAATATTCTGACAAAATGAAATAGACATCATTTACCTGAATACCAAAAGGCTGATCTCTGATATTCATGTCATCCTTTGCATATCTATTGAGTACAGAAAATGTATATATTGCAAAAACTTGAAACAATTCAGTCACAAATATTAATCTGAATAAGTTTTGTAATACATAGGTTATCACAATATTTCATTTCAACAGGAAAAGAACTATAAATCCACAATAAGAAACAATTCTCAATGAAAAAGTAATTTTCCAAAGGTGCTTCAGAATTTGCAGAATAAGCAGATTAAATTAAATAAAAAATTACGGAGATCAAGCAGATAGGTCACACGAAAGTTTTTTTAATCACCTTTTGTAGATGAAGGAAAGAAGCAAAAAAAAGAAGTAAAAAAGGGGAAAAGAACAGATTAATTCTATGATTTTTTTTTTTTTAGGTTTTTGCAAGGCAAATAGTAACGGTTAAGTGGCTTGCCCGAGGCCACACAGCTAGGTAATTATTAAGTGTCTGAGACCGGATTTGAACCCAGGTACTCCTGACTCCAGGGCCGGTGCTTTATCCACTAGGCCACCTAGCCTCCCCAGTTCTATGATTTAAAACCTTATTTAGGGGGCAGCTAGGTGGCGCAGTGAATAGAGCACCAGCCTTGGAGTCAGGAGTACCTGGGGTTCAAATGTGACCTCAGACACTTAATAATTACCTAGGTGTATGGCCTCGGGCAAGCCACTTAACCCCATTGTCTTGAAAAATCTAAAAAAAACAACAAAGAAAACACCTTATTTAGGAAAAAGTTCTTACTTTTCTCGTGGGGCTCCTTTCTGCCATTCAAATTTATATTCAGTCTCTCCTTTTGCATCTTCTTGCTAAAAATATAAATGTCTTTAAAAATTTCCATAAAACTGTTACAATTAATGATACATGTTTACTGAATTTAAAGTAAATGGAAAAACAGAAACATTTACCTCTTTGTTTTCTTGATTGAATATCAAACACATGAAAAAGACAGGTTTAAGAACATTAAAATAAATGCTATATTAACTCTTAATGTAAAAACTTATAAGGGCATCATATTGCAATCCATAAAAAACTAAATTTCTAGTTTTTCTTGCTTCTATCTTCAGAGTAAGTTTTAGAATAAAGAATTGAAAGCAATTTAAAATAAGACTATTAACAAGCATATTAAATTCTTCATTTTTAAACTTTCTGCACACACATCATACTGAAATGGGAATATTAAATTTTCAATTTCTTTATGAATTATATTCAGTAATAAAGATATTTGGACAAATGGAAGATTAAATCTGTTTTTACACTGAATATTTCTTTTAAGAAAAACAAAATTAAATGTTATCAGGCAATACAAGCACACACACACAAACAACACACACAGTTTTTCTCTTCCCTATTAGTTACTTTATTACCTTTATAGACATGTAATACCATTTACAAAAGCAATTTCCTTAATATCTGCTATAATATTCCTGAATCCTCCTTACTCAAAATAAAACAACCATGCTTTTACCTTTTTTAGCTCCGGGTGGGGCCTCATACATAAAATTAAGGCCATTCTTTACACGTTCATCACCCATAAGCAACCTAAATTAAAGAACACAGATCTGAATATTATACAAAAGAAAACCAAAATATAATCTAAAGATAATTCCTCCTAAAAACAGAACCTATATTGATATAAACTATTTTTTAAGTAAGACTTCTTTTACTTCACAAACAAGTTTCTTTACATTTCTACATATAAATTCAAACAGCTTGGCGGGGCAGCTAGGTGGCGTAGTGGATAAAGCACCGGCCCTGGAGTCAGGAGTACCTGGGTTCAAATCCGGTCTCAGACACTTAATAATTACCTAGCTGTGTGGCCTTGGGCAAGCCACTTAACCCCATTTGCCTTGCAAAAAAAAAAAAAAAACCTTAAAAAAAAATAAATTCAAACAGTTTTAGTCATCATTAGCACAAAACGTGTGACTACAAATTGCGCAAGGATTAAGGAGTTTTACCCCTACACTTAAGACCCCAGATACCTGAAAGACAGAATTACTGTAGTCATCCTTAGAGTCATCCTTCAACTTATGAGATACTAAAGAAAAGCAGTAGCATTTTAAAGATATCACAGACATTTTGTATAAATAGAACTGAGTTTAATTTACACAATTATTTGTCTACTATGTACATAGCAGTATGCTTGATTAATCAATGCTACAACATTCAGTTCTTCACTGCTTTCCATCTACCCCAAGTTAGATGTTTATAGTAATTATTAATAATGAATAATATTCCTATATAATTTGAAATAAATATTATGAATATATTTATTCAGTCAAAAATGAGTAACGGTTTTAATTATGAGTCAAGACCAAAATAAGGACATTAAATAATTTTGAGACCTAGATGTCAAGTTAAAGATTTTGGTGAATTTCACCTGCATCAGTTATGCAACAAAGATGAGGAAACTGATTTCATGCTATGGTCTAAATCAGTTTTTCAAACTGTATTCTATGGAACTCTGGGATAGAAAAAAGTTCCAATAGAGTATAGGCACTCATAGTAAAACTATCCACTTCATTATACTTGTTATCAACTATGCACAATGTATGCCTTTATTCAATGTGGAAAACGAAGATTGGGTGAAATTGGTAAAGAATGGCCTTTTATTGGCCTAGAATCCACCCATACATGTTTATACCAATGTATATCATATGCAGTTGGTAGTCTGTCTTATAGTGTAGTGTTTGTAAAATTACTATTATACATTTGGGAAAGTAGCCTGGAATACTACTAGACCTAAGAGTCACCCAAGACGTACATTTGAATATTGCCTCTGACACTAGTTGAAGGAACCCAAACAAGCCTCTTAGAAACTCAGTTTCTTAATTGTAAAATGGGGATGAAAAACTTGTAGTACTTACCACAGTGTTTCTGTGACTGGGGTCAAATATGATAATGCATGTAAGAGTACTTTAAAGGCATAAAGAGATTTCAGCTATTATCATTCATTTACACATTCAGGATTTAAAAACACACACACATACATAGGTTTGAGTACCCATGCCTATTATAGGACTGGATTTTTTTGTTGTTTGGGGTATGAGTTTGCAGTGATAGGTATATAGAGTACTCAACAGCAAGGAAACTCCTACCCATTCAGAAAAGCAATAGTACTGCAACTTATGGACTTAACTGCCTGGGGCTAAGTTAAGTGACTTGCCCAAAGCAACACAGCAAGTATGTGTCTGAGGCAGAACCCAGGTCATCAATGAAGCTGGCTTTCTGTTAACTACACCATACTTCTTCTCTCACACAGTTCAATATGGATAATTAGGTAAAACTGAGAAGTCATAACAAGAAAGGGGCAAATGCAAAACATTTGAAAAACCACAATGCTAAAGACAAATTATGATTTGAGGGCTGCTGTAGATTAGTAGTGAATTTTTGTCACTTAAGTATTTTAGCTGTTTGCTTACTTAAAAAAAAACACAAACAACATGCCATTTCTCACCTATTATCATATGACTCTTGTTCCTTAAGGTATTGTTGCATTAATTCCTCTTGTTTCTTCTTATCATATGATATTTTCTGTTCAGCCATCCATACCTTTTCAATAAAGTAAAACATTAAACTTAATAATTAATAATTTGTTTCCTTTTTTTTACAAAAAAAAAAGATTTAATTCTATTATTTAGAGTCGGCTTCTTCCAATAAAAACTGAACTCTCAAACTGCAAAAACCTTAAAAAACATGACCAAAAATATAGGCTAGACATTTTAAAGTTTTATTCTCTTAAGATATTCCCTCTAATCTATCATACCTGAATCAGCAAAGAGATGTTCTTTACTCTTTTGTGGCCTGACCATGAAAGTTACACAACACTAAGTTGCCCACAGACTACCATCCTTGTACAATATTACCTTATCTTTTATCTCTTCCTGACAGGACAAGTGTCCCAGCATACTACTGATCACTGGCCTCCTGGGCTTGTAATTAACATGGGGGAGACACCCAGGAGTCTTAATTTCTTACTAAGTAGGCAAGGTGACTGATAAAGACTAAGTATTTTATAAAGAAATCAATCTTTTTATCAGGATTATGTTTTTGAGAATCTTATTAAAATCTGACATTATACTTCATTTTGATCACAGCTAATATCATTACTTCTGCTATAGATCATCAGAAAATGTGTAGAAAGAAAAAAATTAGGGGTACATTGGAGGGAGAGAATAGCATCTCTTGGAGAATCTAGGATCACTAGAAGACCGGTCAGGCAATGAATATGAGACCTATCCATTGGGGGGGGGGGGGGAGATGAAATAAGGATGGAAGACATATTTACAGAATTAAAAAGAAAGTTATAGAGATCAAAAGAAGGCAGTCCTCTTTGATTAAATAACCAGTATAAATAAAGACAAGAGGGAGAAAGTAAACGATAACATAAACTTCTGGTTCATTTCTTCTTTCTTCTGGAGACATCTGATGTCTCTCTGTATCTCCAGAGTCTGTCTATGAATAGGCTTTTCCAAGTACATTCAGGTTACTTTGTAGATATCTTCTTTTCTGGTAAAAGAAATATCTCAACACAAAATTTTACACAGGTCAAAACTCATATTTTGGAACCCCTTTGATTTGCCAACAGTCACATATACACCTTATTTTTACAAATAGAAAATTTTGAGAATTAAACTAGTTTTGTTTTTGACATTATCTTATTCATTTATTTATTCATTCCCCCATTTGGAAGATGCTATTTTACTCAACAAAATAAACTCCCATCAAAATGAGGATTCCATTGCAAAAGTGAATTCTTTAAAGATCTCCTAAGTTAATTTCTTAACATTTGATAATCACTTTAGAACAAAGAGTATTCAATAAGTGATTCACAAATAAAAGTTTTAACCTCTTGCTAATATTTAAAATGAATCAAAAATCTTTAACTGAAAATGTATTTACTACAGCAACATGCAGCTGACCACAGATGCCAAAGTTATATACTAGTCTAGACAACTATTAGAACATGGGATAAATTTTTATACTTGATTTTAATATCAATCACCTGACATGATTATAGAAATTTACCATAAAGATCAAGGACAGAGGAAAAGGAAAAATTCCTTCTTTTCTTCAAATGTCAGTTTCCAGGTAGAAGTCATGTGAATGGCCAAATGCCTTATGCCAGACTTTAAATCCACCAGGTGAGACATTTCCAAAATGCTATATTTGGGAAATCAAGTCAAAAGAGTCCAACCACAGAACACGCTGAACAGGTGCTCTCCTAACTTTGTCCCAATGAGTCTGTCACCTGAAGTATCACACCTAAAATTCCATAGAGTTACTGGTGTCAATAGAACATTGGCCCAGCAGCAACTCCTTTGCTGATCATACCTGGAGTCAGACAGAATAATGTCGATTTTAATAGTCCATAAGACCAAAAGGTTTTTGCAAGGCAAATGGGGTTAAGTGGCTTGCCCAAGGCCATAAGATTTTAAATAGCAAATTCCAAATAATGAGAACTTCCGGTAAGTTCAGCTCACAAGGATCAAATATTAATTATAATCTCACATTGGCAAAACAAGAGAGTAATACAAATTATTTTATCCATGTTCAAATAAAACATGAGCAACACACTATTGCTTCCAGAATCCTTTTAAAACGATTGGAATATCTTTAGGTGACTTTCAAATGATCTGCATATAGTTCTACAGGTGTTCCAAATTCCAGATGTTACCAACAACATAAAATATATTAAATATCTCAATAAGAGGACATGAATTATTCCATTCTGAAAATTTATTTTTTAAGAACAAAGCATCAAAGAGATTTCTTAACTTTTATCTTAATGGATTTTGCATTTTAGTTTCATAAATACTCATATCAATCTCAAAAAGAAAATGAGATTCTTCTGGAACTTAATCTTATTTATACATATGATAATTTCAAAATATCAATATAACTCTTGCTTTTCCATGGAATGGAAATAGATTTAGGTCAAAACAGCAAGATCTTTTCTACTTGCAATTATTACAGTAACTTAAAATGCTTCTACCTAATGATAAAATATTTCACAAACAGTAAATTTCCAATTTTACTATCTTGAAAAATAGAAATTTGACAGCTAGGTGGCATAGTGGATAGAGCACTGGCTCTGGAGTCAGAAGGACCCGAGTTTCAGTTTGACCTCAGATACTTAATGCTTGTTAACTGTGTGACCTTGGGCAAATCACTTAAACCATTGCTTCACCAAAAAAAATGGGGACAAAAATAATAATACATAAGGGATTAAATTTTCTTTCTTCATTCAGTTCATTGTTAATAGCACAATTTAAAATTTTCAAATGTTTAGTTTATTAAGACTTTTTAATCTTACTAGTAATCATAGCTGATACAATTATTGACCAATATTTCTTTAGGATACTCAAAATACCATGATCATAATTATGCATTTTAAAAACTTAAAATTTTCTTAAGTTAATATAATACATTTTTAATAATGCACAGAAGAGCAGTCCATATATATGGTTATCTAATTAAAAGCAATCATATAGCTTGAATTTTAAATTTTTTATTTTAGGTAATCCTATTCCTTTTCCCTTCAGGAATGAATTTTGGATTAAGTAAATCTAAGTAAATCTAAAGTAAATCTAAATTTATAAATCCTCAACATCTGATACATATATTTCTCTGTTTTCATTTATTTTTTAACTGATTATAATCTGATCTCTAAAAACAAAACAAAATCCTTTTCTTTCTACAGTTTCTTACTGAAAAGTTAATATCAGAACAGGATTTTCAAGCTTCCCTAATTTTGAAACCAGCATTTGATTTTTTCATGAGAGCTCACTAAACCAGTATTGTGCTCACTTTGATGATGCTAGGATTCAATTTACCCCAAACATGAATACATCCTGAAATCATTTCAAATATGGGTTCCACACTCCCAGAAAGATTTCCTAACTTATGTTTTAATTTACAGTCTATTATATATACATAGATACTCACACCTATATCATTTTAAAATCTTATTCATACTTTCTTCATATGCTTCAGACCATTTTTCCTGTCAAATATATCTTTCTTATGGTTCAGAAAACCCAACCTGTCATAACTCCCATTTTCCTTTTAACCCTTTCTATTCTTCTCCCAAGTCTTTCAAAATCCATTTTATAAGTTTCTTTAATTATTTTTAATATACTGTCTCTTACTATATTTCAGGCTACTTTTTCTAATGAACATTCCTTTTCATTATTTTAGCACATGTTTATTAACAAGGCCACACAGTCATTACTCCTGAATCCAAACAATAATTAAATTTTTAAACTTATCTATAACATTTTACATAAAATAATCCTTAATTTGTAACCTTTAAAATACTCAATTAATATCTCTTATTTTGAATTACATTTTCTTTAAAAAACTTTGATTTCAAAATAGCAGCTAGCCTTTGTTATCTTTTTTTTTTTTTAGCTTTACAGAGAGACTAAGCTGAAGAATCCAGGAGAAAAGCCTCTAATGTGAATGAAATAAGATAGAAAGAAAGATAAGAGAGGGAGCAGCTCAGACAAGTTATCAGAACAAACTCTAAGAAATGAATGGATCATTTTTTACCCAAGATAGGAATAGGAAAAACAAGATTCTCTCTTATTCTAAGACTAAATCTAATTTCTCCCATTTTACAGAACACAGCAACTCGGGTAGCTTTTTCTGACAAGGAGAGGCTAAAACTTAGCAGGGGGAAGGAGTAGAGGTAAGCACAGTGCAGAAAGGGGAGGAAAAACTGCCTCTGAGGAGCCTCTGGAAGAATGAGAGAGGAAGAGAGAGGTAGGAAGGCCACAGTCAGTCACAAACAACAGCTTCTATCTTTTTCTGCCAGTCCAGAACCTAAGCAGAATCTTTTTCTCTTTCAAAAACAACATGATTTTCAGGAAAATCCATCTTGTGTCATCCAGGTGTTTTTGGAAAGGGAAAAAATAATTCTATTTTCCCTATTTCCTGGTTGTGAAACAGAGAAGGGGAGGAGTGAGATGCTGGCCTAGCAGGGGAGGGGAGTGGGTAGAGGGAGCTGAGATTGGTCAATCAGGACACAGAGAAATGACAGCAAGGCAGAGACAATGGGAGAGTTTGATTCTACCTCTACCACATAGAACATCAATTTAAACACTGACAAAATACAGAAACTGAGTTAGAGAACCCTGAAACAAATTCTCATACCAGAGAGGCACCAGAGACTCAAGGGGAAAACTCTGCTCATACTAGAAGGAACCTAACACAAAGAGAGACAACAAAATGGCAGACAAAATTCCTCACACTCAACAAGGTGCCAAAAATAGACCTATATACTGGGCCTCTTTCCAAAAGAAGCAAAAAACAAAACTGCCGCTCTTAGGACTAGGGTCAAGTCCTCAATATTTACCCAGTAAGAAAACAGGCAATTAGCACCAAAAGGTGATAATTCCTAAAGCCAGAAGTAAAATCTTGTGAATATTTAATTTCAAAATAAAACATCTGAGTTGAAAAAGTGGTAGCCCCAACTAATTTCAAGGCCAGTTTTGACTAGCCTCAAAATGTCTTAGTTTTTTTTTAGGGTTCCCATATTCATTATTGTTAAAAGATTCCAAGTCAAAAATTGTCTAAATCCACACCTGTCAAACTAAAAGACTGGGATTAGGAAAGTTATAGATCTCTTTCCTTCCAAATAGCGTATCTAAGTACAGAATGAAATCTGTTGCTCCTTAAAATTCTCATCCATATCTGAGTATCAAGGACACCAAAAACTGTGAACCCCAAAATGGCAAAATCCTTAAAAAAAATAAGGTTAAAATAAAATGACAGAAAATACAGGTTAGAGTTTTTTAAGTTTTATTCTCTTAAGATCTTACTTTTAACCATCAAGTCAAATGACCATACCTGAACAGGCAAAGGGGTGAACTTTTATGCAACAATTTCACATTAAGTTGCCCAAATGTTCCTCAAAGACTATTGTCCCTGTATAATACTATCTGATCTTGTGTTGTCTCTTCCTGGCAGGACAAGTCTCCCAGCATCCTGATAGATGCTCTCTTGAGTTTGTAATTAACATGGGGAGATACCCAGGAGTCTTACTTTCTTACTGAGTTCACAGGGTGACTGATTAATGAAGGCTGAGTACTTTCTAAAGAAATCAGTCTTTTAACCAGGATCATATTCTTGAGAATCTTATTATACTTTGACAAGACAAACCTAGATATCTCTTCCCATGCAGCCCCAGATTATTCCAGGTGAGTTCAGGCTCTGCCAGATCTTTTAACAGCAGAAAGAATATGTACCTGGAAATTCTGTCGAGGGTGTTTATCAGAAAGTTGGCTACCAAATAATATTTTTTGGCCAATTCCAAGACAGGGAAAGGTTGTGATATCCATTGCTTGGAGGGAGGATCCACACTAATGAAATTACTAGTCTTATGGAAGACTTTAAAAACCTCCCAAAATCAAAAAACAAAAAGAAATCACTTATTCTACAACAGATTTGCATGTCATAACTGCTAACATAACAAGAAACTTTTCATAATGGTAGAACTCAGTCACAAAGACATGAATTCAAGTAAAGGTCAGAGAAAAAAAAACTCCCTCTGAACCAGGGCAAATCACCTAACCTCTTGGTGGTCCCAGGTTGTTCTCTAAGATTTTTAAGCTGCCAAGCAGGTTTTGCTATTTGGTTAAGTGAATTTCCTGACCAGGAGCTTTCTTTAGCAATGAAATCACAAGTCTAGGACAATTGTAGTCCAAATTTGAGGACAAATATTTCACCTGAGTTCTTGGGATCTGAAACTGCTGGTGAAGAATGACATTATCACCATTCAGAAATCCAAGAGATTAAAATCTAAATCTTTATTATGTTTAACTATAAGTCCAGAGATCAGAAAAATTAATGAACTCTCATTAAGATTCTAACAGAGTTTATGTAATTTCCTTTTTTTTTTTTGCAAGACAAATGGGGTTAAGTGGCTTGCCCAAGGCTACACAGCAGGTAATTATTAAGTGTCTGAGGCTGGATTTGAACTCAGGTACTCCTGACTTCAGGGCTGGTGCTCTACCCACTGCGCCACCTAGCTGTCCCTGTAATTTTCAATTACATCAGAGAGACTGGAATAATTTTTGATCATACATAGAAACTCCACAGGAACAAATAAGGGGACTATTTATAAACTAAACTGAACTGAATATCAAAGCTAGGCCTCTAAGATTTATTCTTACAAGGGAGTATTTACAATGGGGTAATAGAGAGCAGTTATTTACATGTTAAAAAATAATACAGGTCAGAGCAAGTTGGGATCTTTTCTTAAAATATAAGTTAAATTTCTCAGACCTCTCACTAGGCTTCTAATCTCATGACTATCAAAGGACCCTCAGTTAATTTTAACATTCCAAGGGAAAAGGCTTCTGTCATTCAAATAATCTAAACAAAAGAGAAGGCTCTGGAGAAAAAAATAATTAATAAAAAAGTATCAAAAATAATAAAAACGAATGAAAGGAAATAAAAATGATCACAACAGTCCCTTTTAAATCCTATTCAATATTGTTCACCTAAGATTATGAGATCCTACAATTCTTCCTATCATCTAGGTTCATATCCTAGTAGGCATCCATGAATTACCTTCTTTGACATATCTAATAATATGTCAAGAAAGACTGGTCACACCTTTGCTAGTTGATATAGCTTCCTCTGAACTTGCAACAGTTATTTCGGTTAAGGTCCTAAATTATTCCATCTCCCCTTCAGTCTTCAAAAATCATAATATCTCAGTCTTTCTAAAACACTGCTCCAGTATCTCTTTCCTATTTACAAAACTGCACTGGCACTCAAGTGCTCACTGAATAAAATTAAAATTAGATCATGGTATACAAAAGGGTCTCAGGGCAGCTAGGTGGTGCAGTGGATAGAGAACCGACCCTGGAGTCAGGAGTACCTTAGTTCAAATCCGACCTCAGACACTTTTAATAATAGCTGTGTGGCCTTGGGCAAGCCACTTTGCCCCATTGCCTTGGAAAAAAACCTTAAAAAAAAAAACTGGCCCTTAAGAGAAGATTAGTATTTCCTAATGTAAGGAGATGAGGAAGAGGAAAAGGAGAACATTAATTCTTAAAAGGGCAAATAGGTAATCAAAGGAATTTTGGGGGAAAAAGACAACCAGACTAGACCATAACCACACTTCAAAGAACAAGGGTAGTAGAGTAATTTCTGTGGGACTTCAAAATGTCAATTAGAAATCCAGCTTTGTGAATTAATATGGAGAAAAACTTTCTTTGCCCTTTCAAAATTGGAGGTACAAAACCCCCAGAATTTCCCACTACATTGTTGTCTCCTCTATTCAATAGGTTAAGTCGAACAAGTAGCATCATTTCTGTATACTTTCCAGTCTTGACTCTTTGGTGACCCTATTCAACTTGAATCCCTTTGCCCTTTTTATACCCAATCAAACCTTGCATTGTATTTAGAGATCTTTTCAGCATAAGCTCTCCGTATTGCTCCAAATAAATCCGAACTGAATAAAGGACAAAACAAAAAGAAGTCCAAGTTTAACAAGTACCCTGAATTAGGTTAGGAGGTGAGCCAGATGTTGGCTATCCTAATAGTCACTCTATTTGAGGGAACTTGTATTTGTAGCAGAGTTCTTGAAACTTCCCGGGCAGCACCCCTGGGGGAGCGCCAGTTATGAGCTATTTAAGCCTCTATGGTCTCAGGCGGAGTCAGTGGAAGGGGCTCAACCGCCCCATCGGCCTCCTTAACCTGAGGGTCGGGGTCCTTCGGAAAACCGGGGCTGCCACTAACTACTCTAACCAGAACTCTGGGCCAGGCCCGATCAGAGAAGGGAGGCCATCTCCAGGGGTTTCTGGGGGTGGGGGGAGACCTCTTGGACAACAGCCCGCCACCTCTGCGCCCCCAGAGGCCCCGTCCTCGGCGGCGGCACCGAGGGCTGCTCTCGGCGGCCCCGGGCCGGGGACGATGCCCGCCCTTAGCCTCCCCGGCGCCGTCGGCTCGCCCCGCCGCACTTTCTCTGAGCGGGCCCCTCTTACTTTCTTGATATTGGACTTCGACGCGGGATGGAAGTCCTTCTTGCACATGAAGTTTGCGAACGATTTCCCCATGTTTGAAACGGTGGCGGAGGCCGAGCGGCGCCCAACGTCAACAATCTCTCACCGTCGAACCGGAACTGCTCCGGCTCTCGGGGACAACTTCCGAGGTCGGAGGACGCGACTTCCGCCCCAACGAACTTCCCCGGCCTGAGCCTGACCCGGTAACTGACATCCCTCTCGGGCTCCAGCGCGCCCCCCGCTGGTCGCAGGCTCCAGTGAGCCCCTCGCCCAGGTGAGGGCCGGGCGGCGGGGGGTTTGACTGGGTCGGGGGGGAGGGGGCTTCCCAGCCCGCAGCAGGCAGGACTTCTTTTCTCTGCTCCCGGAGCCCCTTCCTCCCTCTGATTGGAGAAGGCAAAGGGTGACACGAAGGAGGTCATCCTGTGCTGCACTTTTGGCCAAGAGGACCCAAGTTCAAATCCGGCCTCTGACACTACTTAGCTGTGACCTTGAACCAGTCGCTTGACCTCTGTTTACCTCAGTTTCCAAGTCCGTGAAATGGGGATAATAACAGCACCCACCTGCTAGGGTTGTCTGTGGGGATCTGTCTCCAGCTCCCCTTCCCCCTCATCACGACCTCCAGAAATCTATAATCCGGCAAAATATCCTCAACTATGAAGGATCCCCCTCCTCAGGACCCTCTCCCAGAGGTTCCTCCCTTCCCCCTTCCAGATCTTCCCTTTAGGGAGCCCCCCCTAGGCAGCATCTCACTTCCCTCCCCTTCAGCCCTCCTCCAGTGTGAGCTCCTCCAGGGTCTTTTTTGGTTCTGGTCCTTTCTGTCTTTCCTTTTGCTTCCTCTGCCAAGCAGCACTGGGCCTGCTACCAGGGATGCTGCGTGACTGGTACTCCACTGACTGGGCACAGAGGCCTGAGGAGAAGTAGGAAAGTTTGGGACTACCGCTGTGTTGAGAAATCTGGAAACTGTAGCATTGCATTGCCTCCCCGTCTGGGCCCATGTGAGAGTAGAGGAAATAAAGTAATAGTGGATCTGATCAATAGGATCTGTGACTCCCCACAGCAAGCACAGGAGCAGGAGTGAAAGGAGAGAATGGTGGGAAGTCATTTAGAGTTAGGATTTTGCAAGGTTTCATTGGGTATAAAAAAGGCAAGGGATTCAAGTTGAATAGGGTCACCAAAGAGTCAAGACTGGAAAGGTTCAGGAGGGTTGTTGACTTAGGAAAAGATTGCGGCATATGGGAGATGGAGTACAAAGAACTGTGTTTGGGGTTGTAAGGCACAGGGAAAGATGAAATGATAAAAAAATTCTGATTAGGTAAAGGCATTTTGAAGTTTATAAATGTGGAATTGGAGGATCAATGGATAGAGAAGATCAAAATTGTGACCAACTTTATGTAGCTGAGGTAATGGAGGAAAAAGAAGGTCATGAAAAATGACTAGCTTGGGGCAGCTAGGTGTCTCAGTGGGTAGAGCACCAGCCCTGGAGTCAGAAGGACCTGAGTTCAAATGAGGCCTCTGACACTCAGTAATTGCCTAGCTATATGATCTTGGGCAATTCACTTAACCCCATTGCCTTAAATAAATAAAGTTTTAAAAAAAGAAAATTAATAACTTGAGTGATTGGATAATTAGATTATTTGAGGGAATATCCATATGTTTATTACCATCTTCTAGTATGAGTAAGGGTTGGAGTTGGAATGGAGAACAAGGACAGTCTGGTCCTGAACTTTTTGAGAAAGGGGGAATATTGGGTCAGTGGATAATAAACAGCATCTGATTGGGTGATGAATTTGGATAATAGGAAATTAGAAGTAGAAGTTAAGTGATGGTGGTAGAAGGAAAGTCTGGAAGAATCAATGGAAAGTTGTTGTTTGTTGTTTGTTCTCTTTAATCAACAAAAGGTCCCAGATCAAGCCCCATTTGGTCAGCTAGGACTGGGAAAAGTGGCTGGTTAAGTAAGTAGTGTCAACAGTGAGGGCCAGGAGTGAGAAAAGAATCAGCTTAGGGTTGAGTAGGGAGGCACAGAAATGAGGTTCAAGAGAAGGGCATTATTGCCCTTACAGTAGATAGAAAATAAAGGGGAAGAAGAAAAATTAAATGCACTGGTTTTAAAGCTAAATGGCAATTTAGAAAGCATTCTCTTAATGAAAGATTAAACTAAGGACCAGAGAGAAGCAGAATCTTCCCAAATGTCAGGTGGTGAGCTTGAAATTTCCCGCATTTTTTTTCCTACAGGACTCTTCATGGTCCTTGTTTTTAGACTTTTAAAAAATTCACTCAAATGAATCTTTTAATATTCTCAATGTGTCAGTAATCTGCAGATCATCAACATCCATATTTACCCAACTGCTTTGTCACTCTTGTCAATGTCCAATTTTGCCATAGGAGGTCCTGCCAATGTGCTAGGGATTTTCCTAGATTTTTCTTCAGAATGCTAGTATACTAATGAATAAATGCTATAATATATATAATATTATGTAGATTATATTATTTATTAAATGTACATAGCCTTCATGTCAATAAAAGGATGACAAAATAAGGAAAATACAAGATACCTAAAAGTAGTGATGAATTATAAAAATAATATTGCTCCTACAAGCAAAATTAGAAATTAAAGAATAGAGCATTGTGAGTTTATTTAGGTCACTAAGAAATAAGAATTCTTCAGATTCATACTTTTTGGGAAAAGACAATGAATTTTCTTTAGAATATGTTGAATTTGATGGGACATCCATTTTGAAATGCTCATTGGGTTTTGTATAACTAAGAATTTCAGTAGTTTGGAATTTTTGTAAATCATGACATCATTTTTTGGACTTGCCAGCATAATAACAATAATAGCATTTGTTGCAAAACATTTCCCTAATATCTCTTTTAGTTGGTATAAATGATTCTATGTAGAATTTAATAAGTCTTATATTGCTATTAAAATGATTTTCCAAATCCAAAGACACAAGATTTACTTTGAAAAATATATATGCTTGTTTGATATATGTATATATATAGATATAGATATAGATATACACACATACACACACACACACACACACATATATATATATATATATATATGAAATTATTACATATAAAAATAGTGCCTATCTTAAAGGTCAAAAGATGAACCCTTGGTTAAAAAAGAAGATGGTAGTATAAATGGAACTGAATGCAAAGTTGTTTATTGAAGACAAGAACTTTGGGCTGGGTCCAAGCAGATTCCAGCTGTGGATAGGGGTAAGTCTTTTTATAGGGTATTGGATATAGGAGGAAGCAGGGTAGTATAGTTTCCATAGGGATTGGGAGCCGTTGGGGTCTCCATGACGGATTTATTTTTCTTTAGGGGTTCACCAAAGTGAGATTGTGTGTTGTTTGGAGTTTCTATGGAGGTTAGGGTTTGTGTCCTTAGGAAAGGATAATCAATGGGGCTCTTCCTGAGAGACAATGAAACTCAGGTCTGGATCCAACATTCCAGCCTTTTTTATTTTAATTTTGCTAAAGGGGGGGGGGGATTGGGGTTGGAGATGCTTCTTCTGGAGCTACTTTTGCACTTTTTGGCTGATGGGGGCAATGATATCATCAGGTACAGCACAGGGTAAAGGATGGAACTATTAGTATCCTTGGGCCTGAAGTAGAATCATAAGTTTGGCCATCTGAGATGTAGTGTTCACTGTTTTTGGATGAAAGCTATAAACATCCGGAACAAAGGAGGATCTAAGAAGAGTGCCAGAAAGACCATGATTAGTTGGGTTCATATGGGAAGGAGCTAGGGGACTATGTAAGCGGGAAGACTGAAACCAACTGGATCAGGTGTCAGCTGATTTTTCAGTTTTTTAGCAGCATCCTGAATCAATCCAGACTGAAACCATATTCTTTATCCAGAAACAAACAGAGGCCTTCTCAGCAGTCAGCAGGTCCTGTCTGTTTTGTAGTGTTACAGTGGCTAGGGAATCCAGTTGCTCTTGAATTTGTAGGAAGCTTTTGGTTCTTAAGGTCTTGTGATAGCTGCTGACAGTAATACAGAGAAGTTGTGATGTCTCCTACCACCATGTCCAATCCAGAAAGGATACTTATAGCCACTAAGAAAGGAATGAGAGCGGGAGCCCTTTGGTACCTTGTATGTGTCTTGAGGGTGACAGTAAGGACCTGAGGGGCTACCTCAATGTGGAGTGAGAAGTAGATCAGTGAACAAATTGTCCAGTTGGGGAGACAAAGGTATGCTACATTCCTACAGGGGAAGAAGATCTCATCTCCTCTCAAGCATACACCAAGTTGGGCAGAGAAGAGGTGGGCAAACTCATTCCTCTCCCTGTGCCAAAGTGAGAGGATTGGGAAAGAAGGGGATGGAATACAAAGGTCTCCTTGAGATAGGTCAGTCTTAAACTGTTATCTTATTATGTAATTTTACTATCTCTTATACTTTATGTTTCTTCCTTAAGGATATGATTTCTCTCTCATCACATTCAACTTAGATCAATGTATACCATAGAAACAATGTAAAGACTAACAGACTGCCTTCTGTGGGGGGTGGGGGGTGGGGGAGAAAGAATAGAGGAAAAATTGTAAAACTCAAAATTACTAAAATCTCTTTAAAAAGAGAGAGAGAGATAAGTCAGTCTTTGATAAGTCTCAGGAGGGTGTCAGAGCAGGAGTACTAAACAGTAGGGATAGAAATTATAGGGTAGGTTTATGTCCTACATGGAGGGAATCATAAAAGTGAGAAAGAAAGGTACCAGCTTGCTTTTGGGGAAGGAATGACCATTCTGCCTTAGCCAGGATGCATGCCAAATGGCCCTTTAGAGAGGTGGGCTTGTTTTTCATCCAGTATATATTCTGGATTCAGGGAAGGCAAGCTAACTAATTGAAGGTGTGTATAGGGTTAGCATTCATTGTGTTTGTTCACCTGGTCGGCCTTCTCATTCCCAGTTGTCATGTAGGTGGACATACCCTGATGGCCGTTACAATGCATCACTGCCAAAGGATTAGGTCAGCATTAGTTCTCAGAGAGCCTTTAGAAGTAAGGAAGTCCCTTTCTGCCCATATAGAGATATAAGCATGTAAAAAATGAAAAGCATATCTAGAGCCTGTGTAGATGTTAATATGCTTCCCTTTTGTTGGAGCTAGGGCTCGAATTAAGACAATGACTTCTGCTCACTGAGAGGAAGTCTGTGGGGGAAGAGGGCTATTATAAGGGGAGGATGTGGATCATAAGAGCCCCACCTTAAGTGTAACAGTTGTAGGCTTGAGACTTCTAAGACCTGCAAGAAGGACAAGCTATTGAGGTCTGTTAGGGAAGGAGGTGGGGTCCTTCAGCTTAATGAGAATTTGCTCACGATGGAAAGCGATTACAGGGACAGAGATGTCTCAAATGACAGTTTATGGGGAGATGAGGGAGAGTAGAAGTAGCATGAGTAGTCAGAAAGTGAGAAAAGGAAACTATCCATAGGATCCTTGCATGGTATAGCTGAAGGGAAGGAATTAAGATATGTGCCTTTAGATGGGAGAGGATATCACTGCCTAATATAGATGAAGGATAACTGGGAACCACCAGAAAGGGTTGAGTAAAAATAGAAGCCCCAAGTAGAACAGGGTAAAGGAGGAGTAATTAGAGGATTAGAGGTGAGTACCTCAGTCCCCATAATTGAAATGAATGAGTTCTTTGTGGGTCCTTTATATTCTGGCACGACAAAGTGGCCCTGTGTCTAGAAGAAAAGATGTTACCTTACTTGCCTTATTTGTAGAGTTTCCCAAAGTTCTAAATGTATGATGGGTTTGAAGACTGAGGTAGATCCTAAGCATCATCAGTCACCCATGGCCAAACCCAGGAGAGCAGGAAGGTCATTAGGAGCCTACCAAGGTACTCCCTTTTGAGGAAGGGAGGTGCATGCAGTCTGATTGTCAGTGTCCTTTTTTGCCATACTTGGGCAAGGCTGGGGGGGGAGGTCTGGGATTTTAGCATTGAGCTGCCCAATGTTCTGACTTACCACATATAAAACAATCACCTCTGGGATCATTGCCATTACTAAATGCTCTTTGGGGGTTTCAGGACCCCTTAATGGCAGAGGCTAACATCTTGAGAGATTTGGTTTGAGATAAAACTTTCTCTTCATCCCAATTATTAAAGACCAAGAAGGCCACATTGACCAGATCTCCTTTAGGTGTCTAGGGCCCAGCCTTCATCTTCCTCAATTTTCTATGGAGATCAGGAACTGACTGAGAAATGAAAATAATCTCTTCAAGAGATTCAGAATTAACAGTATATTTGACAGTAGCCTCTTTAAATCTGTTAAGAGCTTATATTGTGGGGTTTTTCACTTGAGCCCTGCAAAACCTCCTTAACTTTATCAAAGTTGATAGCTGCAGTTAGTTATCAGGCAAAGAACCAGGCAATCCCTAGAATATAAATCTTGGGAATGTCAGTAGGGACAGCAGTTGTCCCCATGGGACAGTCTGCAGGATTCTATCTATTTAACTTGTCTGCATGATCCTGTGTCACTTCCTGGACCCTTTCCTTCTCATCAGCAGTCATGCAAGTGGAAAAAAATAACAAAGATCTGTCCAGATCAGGTCATGGGATACAGTTATATGATGAAATTCTTTTTTTTTAATTTTTAAAAATTGTTTAAAATTTAATATTTATTCTCATTTTGTACAAATAATGTTTTTATAAATTAATAAAATATTCTTGTTTAAGAGTAAACAAAATACTCCCTCTCCCAAAAAATATAGACTTGCTTGAGCAATAAAGAGGAGAGAAAAAAATTAAAATTAAAATTAAAATATAATAGTAATAATTGTAGGTATGGCCAGGTGGTGCAATGGATGGAGCACCAGCCCTGGAGCCAGTAGCACCTGAGCCCATATCTGGTCCTGTACACCCAACAATCACCCAGCTGTGTGATGTGCAAGCCACCCTGACCACACTGCCCTGCAAAAATAAAAAAAAAAGACCCCAAATAAAATGAAATAGTAATAATAGTAGGGGTGCCTGGGTGGCAGACAGAGCACTGGCCCTTGAGCCCAGAGCACCCGGGTTCAAATCCGGCCTCAGACACCCAATGGTCACCCTGCTATGCGGCCCCAGGCAGACCACCCAGCCCCATTTGCCCTGCACCCCACCAAATAATAATAATAATAATAAATATAAATGTGCTTCAGTCTGTGTTCCAATACCACCAACTCTGTTATGGGTAGATCACATTCTTTATGATAAGTCCATCACTGAAGTTACTTCCATAGTTTTCCACCCTTGCCTTTGTTTATCGCAACTCCCTCCTTTCATATTTCTCCACTACCATGTACTATATTTTCTCTCTCCTTTCACTCTGACTCTGCTGTAGGGTATCTGAGTGGCACAGCAGAGAGATCCCTGGCTCTGGGGCCCAGAGGCCCTGAGCCCCCATACCACCCCTTAGGCCCAGCATCCACCTGGCCCTATGGTCCCGGACAGGCCATTCAATCCCAGCCCCTTGCAAGAAGTAAAAAAGAAAATGTGTTATATCTGAGCACTCTCCCCCCATGGTCCATCCTCTCCTCCATCACTCACATTCCCCCCTTCCCCCTGCCCCCCTCCTTCTTACTCCAGATGCCTATACCCCATTGAATATATATGCGGTTTCCTCTCCTAGCCACCTCTGATGAGAGCAAAGATTCCCTCATTCCCCCTTGCCTTCCCCCCCTTCCATATCATTGTAATAGCTCATTGTAATAAAGAAAAATCTTATTATATGAAATATCTTGGCCTATTCCCCCTCTCCTTTTTCTTTCTCCCATTACATTTCCCTTTTATCTATTGACTCCATTTTTACACCACAATATATCTTCAAATTCAGTTTTCTCCTGTGCTTCATCTATAAAAGTTCCTTCTACCTGCTCTGTTATAATTGAGAAGGTTCATATGAGTATTATCAGTGTCATTTTTCTATACAGGAATATATGCAGTTCATCATCATTAAGTCCCTCATATTTTCCCCTTCTCCACTCTCTATGCTTCACCTGAGTCCTGTATTTGAAGATCAAACCTTCTGTTCAGTTCTGGCCATTCCAACAGGAACATTTGAAATTTCCCTGGTTCATTGAAAGTCCATCTTTTTCCCTGGAAGAGGACATTCAGCCTTGCTGGGTAGTTGATTCTCAGTTGCATTCTAAGCTCTTTTGCCTTCCAGTATATTATATTCCAAGCCCTACGAGCTTCCAATGTAGTTGCTGCTAAGTCCTGTGAGATCCTGATTGCAGCAACATGGTATTTGAATTGTGTCCTTCTGGCTGCTTGTAATATTTTCTCTTTGACTTGGGAGTTCTGGAACTTGGCTATAATATTCCTAGGGGTTGGTTTTTTGGGATCTCTTTCTCGGGGGGATCGGTGGATTCTCTCCATTTCTATTTTGCCCTCTGCTTCTAGGATATCAGGGCAATTTTCCTGTAGTAATTCTTTGAAAATGATGTCAAGGCTCTTTTCCTGATCATGATTTTCAGGTATTTCAATAATTTTTAAAATTATCTTTCCTAAGTCTGTTTTCCATATCAGTTGTTTTTTCAATGAGATGTTTCACATTTTCTTCTAATTTTTCATTCTTTTGGTTTTGAAGTATTGAGTCCTGATTTCTCGTAAATTCATCAATCTCCCTGAGTTCTGTTCTTTGTCTGAAGGATTTGTTCTCCTCAGCAAGTTTTCTTATCTCTTTTTTCCATCTGGCCAATTCTGCTTTTTAAAGCATTCTTCTCCTCAATAACTTTTTGAACTGTTTTATCCATTTGACCTAAGTTGGTTTTTAGCGTGCTATTTTCTTCAGCATTTTTTGGATTTCCTTGACTAAGCTGCTGACTTCATTTTCATGTTTTTCCTGCATCTCTCTCATTTCTTTTCCCAGTTTTTCTTCTATCTCCCTCATTTGATTTTCAAAGCCTTTTTTTTTTGAGCTCTGTCATAGACTGAGCCCAATTTCTGTTTTTCTTGGAGTCTTTAGATGCAGGAGCTTGTGCTTCTTCATCTTCAGACTGAGTGTTTTGATCCTTCTTGGGCTCACAAGCAAAATATTTCTCAATGTGGTGTTCCTCTTGTTTTTCTGTTTGCCCATTTTCCCAGCCTAAGACTGGTTTGGGGGTGCTTCCTGAGCTTTTTGGGACACTCCCACAAGGGTCTCAGTGTGTGAGGCTCTGTCCTCCCTCCTGGTCTGTGAATGACCATAAGCACCCCACCACCACCACCGGGCTGGGGGGTGCCCTGCTGTTCTATGGGGGGCCCTAGACTGCGATCAGGATCTGAATGTGGTCAGAACCCCAGTGTCCTGTTCCTGGCACAGAGGACAGAGCTAGGCAGTCTCTCTCCTCACTCCCCTCCCTAGGTTCAATGGGCTCATGCCCTGGGGGCTCCTGCTTACCAGCTCAGCTTGCTTATGTTTCCTGGATCTGGAATGCAGTGGCCATGCTGCTTGCTGTGTGCCCTGAGGGCTGGGCTTCACGTGCTCGCTCTGGCAGAGGTTCCCCCTCAGCTGTTCCCCCAGATTATGCCCAGTGCTTCCCGGGGCGTAAGCCAGGAAACTCCCCCGCTGCTGTGGCTCCCAGTGCCCTGGGGATGCCTCCAGGAGGCTGAAGTTCTTTTGCTCTGGCGGGCCCCCCCCTTTGCAGGCCACCCCTCCAACCCCGGGGAGCAGAGCCTTTCTGCTCTTTTCCAGGTTACCTTGAGTAGGAGAACTGCCTCACTGGGTCCCTCTGTGGGTTCTGTCTCTCAAAAATTTAGTTGAGTCCTTAGTTTAGAAGTTATATGAGAGAGCACCTAAGAGACAGTGCTCTCTTGCCGCCATCTTGGCTCCGCCCCCAATGATGAAATTCTTTAGAGGGATTTCTGAGAGGGATCAGTGTAATGGGAACCAAGGTGTTTTTCAGTTTGACTGAGGTTGGAAAAAGAGAAAGGGACATGGACCCTGATAGGTTTGCCCTTGGGACCTGCCACTTCATGAAGAGGGAGAACAGGACAGGGGCGAAGGCAAACCCCGAGAGGAGGTAAAAGAAGGGGAGAAGTGGTGGTGGTTGAAGAAGATAGATTATCTGACATAGAAGGAAGAAGAATGGATGTTGTGGCCACATTCAGCAAAAGACCTGAGGTGGAATCAGGTGGAGGAAGAGGAGGAGCTTAAGGAAGGGGAAAGTGGAGTGGGGCTGAAAGGAGGGGATCTTCCAGGGGATCATTTGGAGGAGCCATGCAAGGGACTGAGGGGTCTGTACTATTCTAGTAAGTCCTAGTTGCTGGAGAAGAATTTGGGTAGTGGAGATGGATTTGCATAGGGAAGGACTCCATCTTAGTACAAAAAACATGGAATCTTACTCCATTTGCCTTGCCTCTGTCACAGGTTGTTTAGGTCAGTGAGGGTAGAGAACCAAAAGTCCCCTCAGGTGACCATGCCTTCCCATTATCCAATTTATATTGAGGCCACTGTATGGTGGAAAGAAAGACAAGTCCTTCAGGCCTGAGTTGGGGATCTATTTGTTTCAGAATTTTGTAGGCACATCTCAGTGGAGTGTCTGGCCTGTTTTTGGAATGTAAAATCCCCATGAAGATGAGTACTAGGAGGGGTGAAGATCCACAGAGGAGCCCAGTGACCATACCTAAGACTCTCATGGGGGCATCCCCACCTGCTGAGTCATTTGGTTATAGTTTAAACAAGAAAGTGGTGTGCCAGTTCTGTTTCTCTGTTTCGAGGTAGTTCCCCACCTAGGTAGGATTTCAGAAAGAAACACTCTAGGTGTCCTGGCAAGAAGGAAGGGGGAGTGCCCTGAAAGGAGTCTTATCTCTCAAATTAGCTACTTCTTCTGAAGTGACTGGGGTGAATAGGAGGACTGGTAGCAGTGGTGGTAAAATATGAAGGATCTGTAGGCCCAGGAAAGGGTTGCAAGGATTCCCTTAGGGAAGATCAAGGAATTAGCTGGAGCTCAAACCTTCATGAATCCCTGCTTTTCCTCTCCCAGGTTTCAGCCCCAAATGAAAGGTCAAAAAATGAACCCTCTGTAAAAAGGAAGATGATGCTTTATAAATGGAAGTAAATGCAAAGTTGTTTATTGAGGAAAGTACAGTGGGCTGGGTCCAAGCAGACTCCAGCAGTGGCTAGTGGGGAGAGCAAGTCTTTTTATAGGGTACTTTAAACATTTTTTTAATTTGTTTACAACAATGGGATTAAGTGACTTGCTCAAGGTCACACAGCTAGGCAATAATTATCTGAAGCTGGATTTGAACTCAGGTCCTCCTGACTCCAGGGCCAGTGTGCTATCCACTACACCACCTAGCTACCCACCCCCCCCCTTTTATAGTGTATTGAATATAGAAGTCAAGGTGGTATGAGAGTCATTGGAGTCTCCATGGAGCATATGTTTTATTTTGGGTTCACTAAGGTGAGATTGTGCATTATTTGGAGTTTCTATGGAGGTTAAGGTTTGTGTCCTTAGTAAAGGATAATCAGTGGGGTCTAGTGGGCAACAGGTCTGGATCCAATACTATCCTATACCATTTTCTTTGGTTCACATAGTTCATACTTCAACAATCCCTGATTCTTTAATATAGGTATTCTTATTGCCACTCTTTTTAGGCTATCATTATAAAATCTTGTTATCTTTTGAATATGAAGTCTTTGGAGCTTATAATGGGATCCTTGGAGCTTTTTATTTCACAGGCATAGCCTTTGGGAGCCCAGTTTTCTCCATAATTCTGTCCCATTTTGAATTTCCACCTACTGCCTCATTGTGGGGGTGGAGTGGAGAGGAATTCCCAAAGGCTTCCCAAGCTGGAAAGATTTCAAATCTACACAAATTACTTTTTGTCACCTGATGGCCAGCTGAAATTGAGAGAAGTTTTTCTCTAGATTGACAGCAGGGTGGTGAGTTTTTTGGTTACATAAACCATAAAGATTTTCACATCATAGAAAGGTCTAATTTGCATATATAACATTAACATAATCACAGGCCCTTCAAATATTGCAGAAAAATCTTTTGATTATTAAATGCACAATCTCACTTAGTAACCCCCCCCAATAAGCTTTTGATCTTCAAATAAACTAGATTTTCTTGTTTGATTTATTTTCCAAATTTCCTTCCTCTAAAGATTTTTTTGTACTTTTTTTTAAAGGATTGACTCAAGAAACATGGAACTTACTTCTTGTGATACATTTGTGGCCTTGCCTCCTGCAACAATTGGCAACCGGATTATTTTTGGAAAAAATTCAGATAGAATCTTTAATGAAGTACAAGAGATAGTTTATTTTCCTTCTTTAGTTCATGGTGCTGTAAGAAAACTTGAGGTAAGGTAAAATGTTTTGTTTAAAATACTATTCTTAAGAACTGTGTTGATATTTTTTATGAGTGAGCTATTATTCCACGGATAGGTAAGTTAAAAATTCAAGAAATTGAATATGAAAAAAAATCCAGTAAAAATAGATGCACTTTTATAATATGTTCAAATTAATTTAATAAGACTTTATTAATTACTTTCTTTGTACAAAGTCTTGTACTAGGAACTAAGGGATATAAAGACTTTTGAGGCAAGCCCTACCTTTTGGGAATTTACATTCTACTGTCACTTGCATGTAACTTCTTTGCTTAAAACTCTTCAGTAGGGGGCGGCAAGGTGGTGTAGTGGATGAAGCACTGGCCTTGGAGTCAGGAGTACCTGGGTTCAAATCCGGTCTCAGACACTTAATAATTACCTAGCTGTGTGGCCTTGGGCAAGCCACTTAACCCTGTTTGCCTTGCAAAAACCTAAAAAAAAACCAAAGCCAAAAAAAAAAACTCTTCAGTGATTATGTACTTCTTGTTGTTTAGTTGTTTTCAGTTGTGTCTGATTCTTTGTCATCCCATATGGGGTTTTCTTGGTAAAGATACTGGAATGTTCTGTCATTTCCTTCTCCAGGTCATTTTACAGATGAAGAACCTGAGACAATAGGGTTAAGCGACTTACCCAGATACAGCTATTAGATATCTGACATCAAATTTGAACTCAGGTCTTCTTGAATCCACACCTGGGATTCTATCCACTGTGTATTATTATATAAAGTCTAAGTTCTTTATCCTTGCATTCAAGAACCATCATGGTCTGTTATGATCTTATCTTTCAAGTTTTATCTCACATTACTCTTTACAATGTAACTTTATATTCCAGCCAAATTTGGATACTCATTTTCCTATTACAAGTCTTGCATCTTTTCTTAACTCCATTCCCATTGTTACATAAAGCCTACAGTTTCTTCTCCTCTGTCTCAAGTTGTTGAATTCTCATCTATACTTTAAGCCAGATGGCCGTATTGTCCATGAAGTCTTCCTTGAGTCTCCCAGCTGGGTATGACCTTTCTTGTTTCTATCCTTGCAAAATACTTTTTAAAAATTCATTTATCCTTGTTGAATTTAGTATGAATCTTTAAAATAATAGAGCCATAACAGAGGCTTGCAGTTTTATATATAATATTTTGGTTTTTTGAATATGAAAATGTTTATCAAGTTCAGAGTAGCAAAATTTAATTAAAAATTTACATTCTGTTTGTATTATAGCTTTTGCATATATATTGTTTCTTATAGCTCATAAACTATATGAGGGCAAGGTTCATTTAAAAAAAAATTAACTCCTATGGTGCCTAGCATAGTGCTCTATAACTAGTAGGAGCTTAGAACTTGTATGTCAAATTCAATTGATTGAATAAAAATAATCTTTGAAAAATCTTATATCATCTTACTTTTCCCAGACATCAAAGAAGAGTAATTAGATCTAATGATGTCACTATCAGAATACCATAAATCTAGAAGGGACTATAGAAGTCATCTAGTAGAGACACTCTAACCCAACCTCCTCATTTTATAGGTGAGGAAACAGACACAGAAAAGTTGAATGACCTCCCTAACTCACATAGATAGTAAGTGAGTGAGCCCAAGATTTGAACCCAGGTTCTTGTGTTTCCAAATCTGGTGATTTTTCCAATGTAGGATAGTTCTCATTGTGTCTATGCATGTGGAATTAGTTGAAAATTAGTATTTTGATGAATCGTTATCCCATCAATGTGGGTGCCCCCTCCAAATGTGTAGATTGTGGTCCATCCACGCTTTGTTCATGTCTAGTAAATCTTCCCTGGGAGGAGGCCTAAGATGTTTTAGCTTTTTTCTAGATCTCAGCAGTTTGTCTAGAGTCCACATGGACTATTCATTGATTAGCCCTCAGACTTTCTGAATGACTTGTGTTCATTTCTGGGTCTCTCTAACTCTCTGATAGCCTATTTCGTGCTACTTTGCTTGTGTATTTTTATTGGTTATATGATGTGATGAAACCTTTTCATGTTCAGCTAGTGTCTTTCCATTGTCCTTTGAATGAACCACAATTCGAAAGCTTAAAAAAACCAGTATTGTATGATTTGTTATTCATGTGACCATCACCATTAGAATATGAGTGTATGGTACAGAAGTTGACTCTTAACCAAAACTAAAATTTGGTGATGTTTCTAGGTACAAAATGAAAGGTTTTACTCGTTTCTCATGAGAAGTGGGCATCACCTTCACTGGACAAGCAACTGAAGGGAGGCAGAAAAATACAAAATAGTGAGGGTATTACATAAGATCCCTGACACAGCCTCTGCCCACCACTGACCTTTATCCTCATTGACTGAGGATGTGATTTTGCAATATAAGCACGAAATCTAAATAAACAGGATGTAAATGAAACATATTTGCCCAAAGTATCTAATGCAGGTGGAATTGGAACAAGGGGGTAATATAGAATGTCCTAAAGTATATAATGCAGGAAAGAGGAGGTGAAGAAGAAAGGGCAGGGGATCTCTAAAATATTTTCTATGAGAAATCTCACATTTTAACCCATTGAATCCCTCCTCTTTATTTTGATGAGATTTCTTCAAAATTTCATAATGCTGCCTCACATTGTTGATGATGTCTTTGGTGATTTTCTTTAGCAATTGGTCATTACCATCAATTTTGACACAACAGTTGGATAGTTTCAATTCCCCACAAGTTTTTCTGAGTATCCATGCTGGGTCCAGTGGAACTGGAACCCAAAGCTACTGATCCAATTGGTGTGGCACCCCACAATTCAACAGTTGGAAAGGTTAAAAATTCCTCTAATCTTCTGCATAAGCAATAGGAATTGGTCCTCTACCAAAGCGGGAATGAGGATGTCAAGAGGGTTGCAACATAAGCTAACTTAAGGCTGATAAATTAAGGCTTCATTATAAGCTGAGAAGCGATAGGGCTTACCCTAAGGAGTGACACTATAATTAAACCCTGGAATGGGATAGGTTTGGAAAGATTCAGAAATAAAAACAATACATTCGCCACAAACACCAAAATTAACAATATTATAACTAGAAGAAAAATACACCAATAACCCTTAGAGACTGAGGAAGAGGTGAAGCTGGATGCACATCAAAGATCGTGCATCCACCTGTGGGAGATTTCCTTTTCAGATGTAGTTTGAGATCATTCTACTTTTCAGTCAAAGACTCTGGTATTGGTGGGGGTGCAGGTTCTTTAACCTAGGTGTGGTGTGTGCAGTCCCATTCCTGAGTGTGGATAGCCATATCTGAAATTAGCAAAACCTGAAAGGGGCCACCCTAGCCCGGAATTAATTTCTCATCTTTTAAAATTTTTAGGTATACCCAATCTCCAATTTAGAATTTATGTACAAGGAAATGGGGGGGGGGGTGCAATTAACCCTTTTTGCTGTAATTCTTGTGAGTTATTAAGGTTTTAAGGTACCTTTTCAGGAATAAGTCTGGTATCAGAGATAGGATCCCAGGGAAGGGTTGGGGTGAGAAAGAGGTATCCATATAGTAATTCATAAGGCAATAATGCAATATCTCAATGGAGTTTGGTTTTGATCCTTACCAAAGTAAACACTTGGTCCAGGGGAGGTGTGTTTCTATTGCCAGTTTAGTCAACTGCTTTTTGATTTCCTGGTTCATTTTCTCAACTTTGCCAGAAGATGGAGGATGCCAAGGGGTATGAAGCTAGGTCCTTCAGAATCTTGTCTGTAAAATGTGTTCCCTGATCCAAGTCTGTCTTCTCCACTGTTCCATATATAGGTATAATTCGCTCTAATAAAGTCTTAGTTACCATTTGAAGCAGTTGCTCTAGACAAGGGGAAGGCCTCCCCCCCTCCCAAGAGGTCAGATGGTCCACTTGACTAACAAATATTTGAGTCGTGCTACTGGGGGAAGTTCAGTAAAATCTGCCTATGTATTTTGAAAAGACCTTATGCTGGGTGGTCAACTTCTCCATGGGGTGTGGCATTGGGCTATCTTGTTCATCCTCCAACAAATCAAGCAGCCGTCTGCCATCTGTCAAGCCAGAGTGTGCAACCCAGGAGTTACATACTTAGTTAATATGGCATCACACAGGTTTTGAACACCCCAAGGGCTCCCTTGACATAGGCATTGGAGAACCTGTCTCATACTTGCTCTGGTCAGTACCTCTCTGCTGTCTGGTAGACACCAACAACCATCTGCCCTTTTAGCTGCTCCAAGGCATGAAGCTTTTTATGTCTCTTCTTTTGTAAAGATGGGGAATGTTGGAATCAGCATGAACATACTTGGATTCTCATTTTTCCCTACAGCCTCTCGTACTTTCTCATCTGCTAATAAGTTACCTCAGGTTTCAAAGGAGTTACCACATGTACTACTCCCCAGGAATAATTATAATCAGTGTATATGTTTCCATCCTTTTCCTTTAATTAGTTTTAAAGCATGATTTAATATTTTTTAAGGTAAACCATGATTAAACACAAACAGCTCACAGGTCTGTGCTGACCAAGTGACTGGTAACCCCCCAGATCTTACAACAATGGTCACGTCTCCATCAATGATGGCAAATCCATTCTTTCTTTTCCCATTTTCTACTCTAGAGGATCCATCAATGAATTGAGTCTCCCTGATAGTGGGGACTCCTGTAAGTCAGTCCTCACTCTAATTTGATATTCTATTAGTTCCAGACAATAATATTCTTCATCTGGGTTAGACTCTAGGGTTGAAGTTAAAAATGAGGCTTGGTTCAAATTATGATTTCAAGATATTACCAAATTGTCTTTTTTCTAATACTATAGCCTCATCTTTCAGAATTCTAGAGTCAGTCAACCATCTGCCTGCATTCTGGTTTAATATAGTTCTAACCTGGTAAGGGATGCTGACGAGACTTCATCCAAAGGTGAGTTTCCTGCTTTCTTCCATCAGCAAAGCAGTGGCCACCACTGCCTGCACACAGATGGGCCATCTTCTTGCTACAGAGTCTAGTATTTTGGATAGGAAAGCTATGGGTCTCCTTTGCCCTCCTCTTATTTGGGCTAGGACTCCCAATGCTACCCTGTTCTCAGCTATGTTCACAAACAGATGAAAGGGCTTTTCTAATGTTGGGAGTGCTAACACTGGTGGGGGGGGTGAAATAAGCATTTGTTTTAGTTTCTCAAAGTTTTGTCTACTTTCAAGATTCCAATCTATGAAGTCTGGACTCTGTTTCAATAGGTGTTGATATAGAGGTTTAGTGATCAGTGCATAGGAGTTGATCCAGGCCCAGCAGTATCTGACTAGGCCCAAAAACTTCCTTAGCTCTTTCTTGGTCTTAGGTAATGGAGTGTGCAGAATATCCTTGATTCTAGCTAGATCCAGCCTCTTATTTCCCTCACTAATCAAATGTCTTAAATATTTGACCTTTTTTTTCCGGGTTTTTTTTTTTTTTTGCAAGGCAAATGGGGTTAAGTGGCTTGCCCAAGGCCACATAGCTAAGCAATTATTAAGTGTCTGAGACCAGAATTGAACCCAGGTACTCCTGACTCCAGGGCTGGTGCACTATCCACTGCTCCACCTAGCCACCCCTCAACCTCTTTTTCTATAAACTTACTAGTGTGTTCTCTATTATTTCCTGCAATCAGTAAATCATCCACATATTGCAGAACTCTAGTATCCACAACCAGGGTAAAATTCTCTAAACATGTTTCCATAACCTGCCTAAATAGATTTGGAGATTTGGTTAGCCCTATCACTTCTCAGTTTATAACGAAGCCTTACTTTATCAACCTTAAGTTCTGTTGCTCATCATCCCTTCTGGTGTAAACTTTGAGGCAGAACACACCATTGAGACTGTTGTTTCCTCCTGGTATTGTGGTCCTTCCATTTGAAGGCAAATATTTTTCTGCAACCCTCTTCTAGGGGGCAAATCTAGAATATGTCCTTTAAATCTACCACATTAACCATTTGATAGCACTAGAGATTTTTCGTAAAATGGTACATGAGTCCAGGACAACAGGGTGAGATGACAAGACCACTTTATTGACTTCTCTTAAATCCTAAAGGATTCTAAATTTACTATCCTTCTTCCGGACTGATAGAATGGGAGTGTTGAAGGGTGAGATACAGGGTTCAATCAGGTGGTTTTTCAGGAGTCTCTATATATTACAGTCCCACCCTGCCTTCCTGGGAGAGTGTATATTGCCTAATCCTGACTACCTCCCTTCCTAATCCTGACTACCTCCCTTGAGTCTCAAAGGGTAATTTTGTTAGGGTTTATATCAGTTCTGCCTGGGTTATCGGGTCCTGCCCAGACATTGGGGAAAATATTTTAAGTAATGGAGAATGCAGAATACCCTTGATCCTAGCTAATCCAGCCTCTTATTTCCCTCACTAATCAGATGTCCTAAATATTTGACCTCTTTTTCTATACACTTATTAGTGTGTTCTCTATTATTTCCTGCAATCAGTAAATCTTCCCAGAGCCTTGCTATTCTGTTAGGACATATATTTGTCCCTTTTGGTATTAACGCTATGCCTAATTTAGAAATTAAGTCTCTTCCTAATAGATTGATTCCAGCTTCTGGGATCAGGAGTAGTTTGTTTTCCCAATTTAACTTTCCATTTCCTGGTCATAGGGACCAGGGATTTTTCTCCCTTGACTCCTGAGATAATAATGGTTTCTTTAGATAATCCAACCCCAATGGGAAGCTGTATGAGTGAAGTTCTAGCAGCTCCTGTGTCTAAGGAGGAGACAATATTTGTCATTCCCTCAGCCCCACCCTCAAATTTACCAAGGTTCCAGGTGGGTACCAAAGAACCCCTGACTTCCTGAATCATCATCCATTTTTATGAGGGAATAGGCTTGCTGTCCTTTCTTCCTCCCTGGGCAGTCCCTCAAAATATGTCCCTCTGCTTGTCAGTCCCAACATTTTATTGGGGCCCTGTTTCCTGAACCTCTGCCTTTAGGCATCCCACCCTCAGAGGAGTTCCTTCCAACAGAACCTTGTCTGTGGCCTGAGGGCTGAAATACTTCTCTTCTAAACACTTCTCTTCCTCCTAAATTTAATTCTTTTCAGCTTGTACAAAAGCCTTGGCTTTCTGCTTCTGTTTCTCATAATCCCTTCTGGTGTAAACTTTGGTAGCTTCCTCCAATAGACTAGTGAGGGACTTATTATTCCATCCTTCTATCTTCTGTAACTTTCTACTGATGTCTGGCCAGGCATTAGTAGCAAATGCAATTTTAGGGTTCCCTCAGTTTCTTTGTCATCAGGGTCAAATTCAGGGTCAAATGCAGAGTACTTCATGCTTTCTTTTCATTTATTTAGATATTCAACAGGACACTCCTCTCTCCCCAGTATCACTAAAAAGATTTTCTTTAAGTTTTGAGCCTTCAGTATCGCATTTCTAACTCCGGTAACTATCAACTCCCTCAAGTCTTGCAAATGCCCTCGGTGGACTGGGTTATAGTGATCCCCAGGTGAAACTTTTGTTCAGCAGGAACAATTCCTGCGGGGGTGGGGTGGGGAGCCTTCCGGTCCCATTCCTTCATGGTTCCTCCTCTTATTATCCCCAGTTCCTCCTGTGTAAACAGGGTTTTAGATATAAACATTAGCTCCTCCCAGGTGTACAAGTTCAGACCCAGAAATTGGTTAAATTGTTCTGCTAGTCTTGTGAGTTTTTCCATTAAAGATTTCATTTCCCTTTTAAAATGCCTGATGTCAGCAATGCTGAGTGGGGCATTTACAAAAGCCCCAGTGGGGACCTCCCTGCTGGTAATTTGGGATCCATGACCCCAAGGGGAACTTTTCAAGATCCCTTTGTAATTGCCTAATTCCCCTCCCTGGGAGAACATGAAGGCCTGGCATAATAGGAGTCGCAGGGGCAGGAGTAGGAGCAAGGGGAGGAGCGATGATAGGCCAGGGATTGGGGTAAGGGGGAGGAAGTGATAGGAGGGGATCCCACTCCTCTTCCCATTCTTCCTTCTCATCTTTTTCTTTTTGGTTCAAAAATATTTTCTCCCCAGGAGCCATGGGTTAGCACACATTATTTCCTCTAGAGTGATAGGCTCTCTTCCATTCACAAACACATTTAATGTTTGACACCCCCAATTTTCAGCTGAACCCCACAAGGGCCAAATGGTTCCTCCTCCTATATCTTTGTTCCCCTGTACAAACCAACAGTCCTTTATCCTTTCCTTCTTACTCATCCCCCTATATTCTGGTAACTCGGCTCAATCCCTGCGGGGCTATCTATAGGCTATCTATAGGCGCCTCTATTTCTCTGTGGGGGGCTCGGACTGAGCGTTCCTATCTTAAATATGTGGAAGGAGCCGGCATACTCCAATTCCAGACCTTTTACGCCAAATTCTTTGGAGCCGCCTCCGATCCTCAGTCCCCCGGTGTGGTCTTGACCCCCAGGGGTGCAGTAATGCCCCCCGCCGGGGCACAGGCTCACTCCGGGTTCTGTGAACACAAGCTGCCCGGCTGCCAGGAGTTTGAGCCGCAGAATCTACTTTCATTTTGCAGCGAGTCTCTCCACTTCAGGTCATAGGCCTCTGAACCCCCAAAATCAGGCAGGGTGGTGCCTTGCTGGCGAGAGAAGCCCTCAGCCTCCATGCTGGTCACACAATCCCGAACAAGCCCCCCAAAGCGTATGGTATAGAAGGTATAGACTTAGCAAGATGAAGATCTAGAGACTCGGGAGAAGCGGGCGGCACCTTCACGGGCGAGCCTCCGCAGGGAGGCTGCGAGTCCGCCGGCCACTGACCGCTGGCCTCCTCCGCGGAGAAAGTGATGTTTACAATCTAAGCACGAAATCTAAAGAAAAAGGGACATTAACACAATGTATTTGTCCGAGGTACCTAATGCAGTTGGGGTTGGAACAAGGGGAGGATAAATAGGATGTCCTAAAATACCAGATCCAGGAAGGAGGTGAAGAAGAAAGGGTGGGGGCCCCCTAAAATGTTTTCTATAAGAAATCTCACATTTTAACCCATTCATAGGGATTAAAAAATGAACCTTGTTTCATGGAGAAGTTTGAGATCATTAAAAATACCATATAGTTTTTCAAATACAATTTCTAACCTGCTCACCCCCTATTTAATTCTAGGCCCAAATTATATTTGCTGGTGGAAGAACTATACAGTTTGTCATAGTCTGCTCAACAGGCATACTTGTTTTCCCCTTTTATTTTTCCTATGTGGATAATTAGGCTAAAATCTTTGTTATTATTGACTTCATTTAGGAGGCACAACAGTATTACAGGATTTGATAAAAACAGCATAATGTAATCCCCAAACAGGCACATCTGGAGGACCTCACCATCAATAAAAATTCCTCTTTCATTTCAATTCTGTCCTGGATATTCTCTGTGACTAACTAGTTTAATGCCTTTACTTATAATCAGTAAGTATGAATTAGAATTATCTCTGTTATATCTTTCAAGAAATTTTGTATGGTTTTTACATACCCATGGGATGAAGAAGATGTCATTTTACTGAACTGAATCTTGTGAGTTTTTTTTGTAGTCAACAAACAGTAAGCAAAGTAACCTTTAAGTCAATCTAATGATTATAAAATGTAGTCTGCTATAGAATCTCATTTTATGAAAGTCTTCGAATTCTGTCTTTCTAATGTTCCCTTCTCATTCTTTGATTATTTTTGTCCTTGATAATGATATAGATTATTCTTATAAACAAATTTATAGCAATGGGAATGTAAGCATATGAATTGGTCATTACTGATTCTGTTGGCATTTTCTTGATTGCCTTTTTCCAAGAGTAAAATATATGGTGGGTTTTTTCCCCCACCAAGGTTTTGGTATCTTCCTCTTTTAGATATTTTGAATCTTTGTCCTTCAGTACTTTCATAATTATAACATCTTCACATAGATCTTCCATAGATTCTAACCTGATTGCTTTTTCATATCTTTCTTTAGTGGCATTTCTAATACATCACAAAGTAGATCAGGAACTGTAGCGTTAAGAGTTCAAATATTGCAGCAATACTATCTTTACTAGGTGGCGGCTAGGTGGCGGCTAGGTGGCGTAGTGGATAAAGCACTGGCCTTGGAGTCAGGAGTACCTGGGTTCAAATCCGGTCTCAGACACTTAATAATTACCTAGCTGTGTGGCCTTGGGCAAGCCACTTAACCCCGTTTGCCTTGCAAAAACCTAAAAACAGAACAAAACAAAACAAAAAATACTATCCTTACTGGAAAAAAATGGTTTTTAACAGTGATATTAACATGACTTTTTCTGTTTTCATCCTAAAAAGAATGATCTGACTTAATTTGGTCTCTCACCAATATTGTTTTATATCTCAACTAGTTCTTGCTGTTTTATGAGATAATATATATGGTTTATAATCTTATACCTTTCTTCTTCATTATAATTTTACAAATGAGTTAATATTCTAAAGTCACTGTTGCCTTGACTATCATGATACTCTTTCTAAGTAAATTTTTTTTTCTGAATCAGTAGTATATTTAAATAGGACAAGTTTGAGTAATTTTAATTTAGTTGCTATCTCTTTTGATTTTACTTTATTCTTACTTGGTATTGATTTTGATTTAAGCCAATTCTTTGACAATATACATAGCTAATTAAAAATTATGTCTTTGTTAGTAATCATTTATAATCATTAATATGCAATAAATAAAATTATTGTGATCTTATTTGTTCTAATGTCTACTAATGGAACCATAACATTTTGTGCTACTTACTTTTAAATGGGGTTATGTTGATATTGTAGTTTTTTTCCCTTTTGGTTATATGTTCAAATTTATTTTTTGGATTGGTTCATTTAAGAAGAATACTGTACTTTACATTGTTTTTATTTGGAATATTGGTTCATTTTTAGGGTAATTTTGAATATATCTTATAAAATTTTAGTTATTGTTTACCCTGTTCAATGATTTTTGTTATACTTCTTTTGTAATAGTTTAGATTGTAAAACTATTGAATTCCAACTTTCCCTGAATCATTAATAGATTCTTATTTTTAAACTATAAATTTCTTTATAGTGCACCTATATAGAAATTGAACAAGTGCCAGAAACTTATGCTGTTATACTGAGTCGGCCATCTTGGATATGGGGTGCAGAAATGGGAGCCAATGAACATGGAGTTTGCATTGGTAATGAAGCTGTATGGGGAAGAGAAGAAGTAAGCGAAGAAGAAGCATTACTTGGCATGGACCTCGTCAGGTTATCAGATATACTTATGGTTTACATTTGTATGGAAAAAAACAAATCACATTTTATAGAATTTAACTTTACTTTTTAATTTATAATGCCAGACTATTTTAAAATGTTCTGTTATTTGTTATATTACCGTAAGAGAATGAAAACATCAGGTTTTTTTTTTAGCTAAAATACCACAGAATAGAAAGATGAAAAACTAAGAAGTCCAGATGTAAGAGATAGAGGATAAGTTTAAGAATACTCGTCAATTGGTTGCTATTTTTAAATAAATTTTATGTTGAAATTAATATATGCTACCTTACAAACAACAATTTTGAAAGAATGCAATTATAAGAACTTATTAAATTTTATTTTAGGCTTGGACTTGAAAGAGCTGATACAGCTGAAAAAGCAGTCAATGTTATTGTTGATTTACTAGAAAAATATGGCCAGGGTGGAAATTGTTCGGAGAGTATGGTACTTAGCTATCACAATAGTTTTCTGATAGCTGATAGGCATGAAGCCTGGATTCTTGAGACTGCAGGACAATATTGGGCAGCAGAAAAAATAGAAGGTATGTATGAATTCATTTTATAATACATTAAATACTCACACCTTTTACTGGCTTGCTTCTCAGGGCTGAAAGGTATTCATTTGTCCAAGATACAAACCTGATGTAATATGAGGATCATTTGGAGAAGAGGGAGAAATGAACTTCTTTTGGTTGTTTTTCCTTACTTGGACAATGTAAAATATCCCTGAGATTTTAGTAAATACCCCTTTGTCCTTATTAGCTTATTAAGTTCTATTTTTCTTTTTTATTGTTCCTCAGAACTGAAATACAAAGGTGTTTCAAGAGGGCTTAGAGAGGAATTGTTTGAACATTTGTTCTTTCTAAGTACACAGATTAGATGAAAAGCTTTTATTATGTATACATTGAAATATAAAATCTAGTCATTATTTTTAAAAAATTCAGTTCAGGGGCGGCTAGGTGGCGCAGTGGATAAAGCACTGGCCCTGGAGTCAGGAGTACCTGGGTTCAAATCTGGTCTGAGACATTTAATAATTAATTACCTAGCTGTGTGGCATTGGGCAAGCCACTTAACCCCATTTGCCTTGCAAAAAAATAATTCAGTTCAGTTGCTTGAAAATACTTTACATTAGATTTAGTCCTTTTATATGGATAAATGAATATTAAGTTAAATACATGTCTTCTATGTGCTTACAGGTGCTTTGGATAGTTGCTTTTATCAAGAAGCTTCAAGTCTCATTGAGAAGGCAAGGCAGATATATAGGAGGACAAAGTTAAATAATAATACAAAATAATGTAGTACTATCTACGACTGTTCCATAATAATTGATAGAAACATTACAACCTTAGAATCTAGGATCATGGGTTTAGATTTTTTTAAAGTATCTTAGAGATCATTACATTGGACTCCTTTATTTTACAAATTAAAAAAATGAAGGCAAAGAGGTTAAGTGACCTGCCCAGTTTCACACATTTAGGAAGTCAGGAAGCTTAGGTGTCTCAGTAATTAAAAGACAGTCCTGGGAGTCATAAAGACAAGTTCAAATCTTGCCTCAGATGCTTATTATCTATGTGACCCTGAGCAAATCACATCACTTCTATGGGTCCCAGTTTCTTCATCTGAAAAATCAGGATAATAACAACACCTTATTGGGTTGTTATAAGAATCAAATGGGATAATGGATATAAAACATTTTTGCACGCCTGAAAAGGGCTGTCTAAATTCCAGCCATTATCATTTTATCTCTTTAGATACAATTTTTAAAAATTTTTTTAAATTTATTTATTCTCATTTTTTCTATTGATGCCATTTTTACACCACATTTTATCTTCAAATTCAGCTTTTTCCTGTGCTTCATCTATAAAAGCGCCTTCTACCTGCTCTATTAACTGAGATCAGTGTCATTTTTTCTATACAGGAATACATGCAGTTCATGATTAAGTCCCTCCTATTTTCCCCTTCTCCTCCAATCTCTATGCTTCACCTGAGTCCTGTATTTGAAGATCAAACCTTCTGTTCAGCTCTGGCCATTCCAACAGGAACATTTGAAATTCCCCTGGTTCATTGAAAGTCCATCTTTTTCCCTGTAAGAAGACATCAGTTTTGCTGGGTAGTTGATTCTCAGCTGCATTCTAAGCTCTTTTGCCTTCTGGTATATTAAATTCCAAGCCCTACTTGCTTTTAATGTAGTTGCTGCTAAATCCTGTGTGATCCTGACTGTAGCTCCACGATATTTGAATAGTGTCCTTCTGGCTGCTTGTGATATTTTCTCTTTGACTTGGGAGTTCTGGAACTTGGCTATAATATTCCTGGGGGTTGTTTTTTTTTGGATTTCTTTCTTGGGGAGATCGGTGGATTCTCTCCATTTCTATTTTGCCCTCTGCTTCTAGGATATCAGGGCAATTTTCCTGTAGTAATTCTTTGAAAATGATGTCAAGGCTCTTTTCCTGATCATGACTTTCAGGTATTCCAATAATTTTAAAATTATCTTTCCTAAATCTGTTTTCCATATCAGTTGTTTTTTTCAATGAGATGTTTCACATTTTCTTCTAATTTTTCATTCTTTTGGTTTTGAAGTATTGAGTCCTGATTTCTTGTAAAATCAGCAATCTCTTTGTCTGAAGGATTTGTTTTCCTCAGAGAGCTTTCTTATATCCTTTTCCATCTGGCCAATTCTGTTTTGTTTTGTTTTTTAAAGTTTTTGCAAGGCAAATGGGGTTAAGTGGCTTGCCCAAGGCCACAACAGCTAGGTAATTATTAAGTGTCTGAAACTGGATTTCAACTCAGGTACTCCTGACTCCAGGGCTGGTGCTTTATCCACTGTGCCACCTAGCAGCCCCCACTTCTGTTTTTTAAAGCATTCTTCTCCTCAATAACTTTTTGAACTGTTTTATCTATTTGACCTAAGCTGGTTTTTATCATGCTATTTTCTTCAGCATTTTTTGGATCTCCTTGACTAAGCTGCTGACTTCATTTTCATGTTTCTCCTGCATCTCTCTCATTTCTTTTCCCAGTTTTTCTTCTGTCTCCCTCACTTGATTTTCAAAGTCTTTTTTGAGCCCTGTCATAGCCTGAGCCCAATTTCTGTTTTTTTTCTTGGAGTCTTTAGATGCAGGTGCTTGTACTTCCTCATCTTCAGACTGAGTGTTTTTATCCTTCTTGGGATCACAGGCAAAGTATTTCTCAATGGTGTTCTTTTTTCTCTGCTTACTCCTTTTCCCAGCCTGAGCCTGCTTTGGAGGTGCTTCCTGAGATTTTAGGACACCCCCACAAGGGTCTCAGTGTGTGAGGCTCTGTCCTCCCTCCTGGTCTGTGAATGACCATAAGTGCCCCCCTTTGCCCTGGTACTGTGGAGGGGGGCTGCTGTTCTATTGGGGGCCTAGACTGCGATCAGGATCTGAATGTGGTCAGAACCCAAGTCCTGTTCTAGAGACAGAAGACAGAGCTTGGCAATCTCTCTGGGCTCCCTCCCTAGGTTCAGTGTGCTCATGCCCTGGGGGCTCCTTCTTACTGGCTTCTGATTCCTGTTCCTGGATCTGGGCTGTTGCAGCCACACCCTGTAGGCTGGGCTTCACGTGCTCACTCTGGCAGAGGTCCCCCACTGATCCCCCAAGTTGTGCCCAGTGGTCCCCGGGGTGTGGGTCAGGAAATTCCTCCGCTTCTGTGAGCTGTGGCTCCCAGCATCCTGGGGCTGCCTCCAGGAGGCTGAAGTTCCTTCGTTCTGGCAGTCTACCCCTCTGGCAGGCCGCCCCTCCAACCCCGGGGAGCAGAGCCTTTTTGCTCTTTTCCAGGTTACCTGGAGTTAGAAAACTGCTTCACTGGGTCCCTCTGTGGGTTCTGTCTCTCGAAATTTTAGTTTATAAGTTTGAGAGCACCTAAGAGATATCCTCTCTTGTCACCGCCTTGGCTCTGCCCCCTCTAGATACAATTTTAACTATCTTTTCCAATGATAATTTCAATAGAAGATTTTGTTCTTTAAATTATTTACTTGAAATTTTCTTCAGCTCTGCATTTTTGTGAGTAAAAGTAAATCATAATTAAGAAACGATTCATAAATTGCAATTCACTTTAACAGATTCAGCCCTTCATCACTTCTTTTTTTTTTCCTTTATTTAGTTTTTTTTGCAAGGCAATGGGGTCAAGTGACTTGTGCAAGGTCACACAGCTAGGTAATTATTAAGTGTCTATAGCTGGATTTGAACTCAGATCCTCCTGACTCTAGGGCCACCTAGATGCCCCCCTTCATCGTTTCTTGCAGAGTCTCCTAATTGGTCATCTTACCTAAGTGTCTCTTTCCTCTTGTCTGTCCTCTATCTACCTGCCAGTACGAGACTCTAATAACACAAGCTTGACCACTCTTCTTCTTTACTTCAAAAGTTCTCTTAATGCTTTTCTTTAGAATCAAATACAAACTGCTCTAATTGGCATTTAAAGTTCTTCATAACCTGACTATTCCCTTTCACTTACTCTTGGCTCAGCAAAACTGGTTTGCCTATTGCTCCTCATAGGAACCTCCTTACTTCTCTATTTCTTTGTACAGGCTGTCTCCCCTTATCTAGAATGCTTGATATCTCTTCATCTGTTAGAATCTCAAACCTTGTCCAAACTCAACTCCTGCCACCTTCTATCACAAGGTTTTTTGAGGTGCCTGCTAGTAACTCCCACTGAAAATTACCTTGTATTTACTATTTGCAATGCTGTTTTTCCTTATATAATATAAACTCCATGAGGACAGAACTATTCCTTTTATATCCTTGTGTCCCTACTGCCTAGCAAACTGTACACAGTAGTTGCTTAACAAATGTTTATTGAACAATCCAGCTATGTATATGTATATGTGTGTATATATATATATTATATATATTATATATATAATATATATATATTATATTCTTTTTCTTTGATAACAGAGGGAGTTCGTAATATTTCCAATCAACTTTCTATAACAACAAAGATTGACCGAGAACATCCAAAAATGAGAGAATATGCTAAAAGCAAAGGTTGGTGGGATGGTCAAAAGGAATTTAATTTTTCTGCTACATATGGCTATAATAAGTTTTGGATTATTGCTTCATCAGACAGATACACTGAGGGTAACAAACTTCTGAACAAATATAAAGGTAATCTTTTTATTTAAATAAATTATCTGAATAAAATTTTGTATACCTTTCTGTCTTTCTATATAATAATGATGAAATAATCATTCATTATAAGGACTTATTAACTGTATTAAAACTTTATTATGTTCTAGGTTAATCACTGCTTCTGATGTAGTATTAATTTCTGATATGCTGAACTCCAAAATTATGCCAGAAAAATTATCTTTTAGCAAATTGCTGAATGGCAGATATTTTCTTTTAAAAGAAAAAGTGAGTTTTACTAAAAGAAGTCTGTTTTGTTTAGATAATAACCTTTTCATGACCAACATGTTGCATCACTAGCTGAAATACAAATTGATTTCTGAAAGTCAATCAGAATACAGCTTTTCATAAGTGAAAAAGTCAGGGTCTATAATTTTCTTCATTAGTGCTTATGTATTAATATATATAAGAAAAAACCTTGTAATGGAATATTTTAATGTTCCACAATATTTTCATTTACTGCTATTTTGAAGAGAGATAGTATAGCTTTGCTAATAGTAACACCGGAAAGTGAAAACTTTAGCATCAGTAGGAAACAGTCTGTGAACAATTTCTGGAACATTTATAGAAGTTATTTTATAAATATGCTGCTTAAGAAAAATTTATTATTTTTTTTTCCTCATTTGAAGAGTAGAGTTGTAAGAGAATGTTTAAAAATGCATTTTCTTAGTTACTATGTCTGGTATCTGAATATTGTTTCATTTCTATTTCATTGGATCTATTACTGAAATACTGATGACCTCTGGAAAAAAAATTCATATCTGAAGGAAGAATATAATGGTGTTGTTGCTCTAATAACAATTAAGCAAGTGGTATTAAGGAAAAAGAATAGTTAAGGGCATTGAATTGGGGAAGTGATTAGTCTTCCCTTTTTCCTTTTCTGTACTCCTCCTGCAATTATGTCAATCTAGGCTGAAATCACTTTATTTCATTTTACTGTTAGCAGTCTCTTCAATGGTGGACTGATAGCTTAGATAGCTTCTTATCAACAGGTTCCTAAAAATACAGATTGACTTTTTTGTTTTTAGTTTTGATGGAGTAAAATTTGTACATTTTTTTGTTAATGAAAATGTTTTCAAATAATGTCAATGCTCTAATTAGAAAATCAACTCTTAGGTTATATAGTTTTTAACCTGGTTAGATCTGGATTACATTTAGAAAGATTTAAAGATTTATTTTTTTTCTTTATTATTTTTTCTTTTTTCTTTTTTATTATTTTTCTTTATTGTTTATTTTTGTGAACTTGGACACTCTTCTAGAAATTTGAATAGAGTAATCACTTAGAGTTGTTGTGCTAAGGGATTGTGTGTCCTTATTTATGACAGTAAACTTTGGCTTATGAATTATAACCATCAGACACTATTACCTAAAGGTCACTGTTGAAGTGTAAAAGAAGAGGAAATGTAAAGGATCATAAGTTATTAGGGCAATTGAAGGAGGAAGAAAAAGGGCTTTGAATTCATCATCTACTTTGTAATGTGTTAAAATTAAATTGTTTAATTATAAATTAATTAGAAAATGAATTTTTTTAATACATAGGTAGTTATTTTTTTTTTAAAAAGTGGGTCTTAATTTTTTTATTTTTCTGTGTGGAAAGGGCAATCCATTTAGCTCACTGTGAATCCTCAAGAGAGGAAAGGCCTTTCTCCTCACATGAGCATTCAATTTTCTTATAATCATTGTAACTTTTCTTTAGATTTCTGTAGACCAACACTTCTATATTTCTTCCAAGTGTTCCTTCATGGTAGCTATTAACTGTGCTGCATGTATATCCAAATTGCAAATACATTCACTCCTGCATTTGAAATAACTAGTTTAAATTGCAATGAAATTGCACCCCTGTGTTTTTTATTCATTTTACTGAACCCTTCTACCACAGCCTTAGTACTTATTCAGTGCTTGCCTAGTGGATTACTTATGGCTGTCCTACTCTTATGATCATGTAAATTCTTCCTTCATTTTGAGAATTGTAGGTTTTGAATAGAGAAGACATTTTCATAATATCTGTATTATAGCAGAGTTATATTTCTGACACTGTTTTCATTATAAATCCTTATTTTCAGGAATTTAGATCTCAACCGTTTTAAAATCACACTGGGTGTTCCTGTTATCTGCCTGATTCATAGGTTTTATTTGGTGTTTTTGGTAGTTGTTTGGATTTTATCTTTTAAAAAAACAGACTGAGTTGATTTTTGAAGCTGCCCTATCTTTTTGCTTTTTATTTTTGATTTAATGTAAAATTTAGTAGAAAGATTATTTAACTTGTGATAGGGTCATTTATGGAGAAAAATTAACTATTTTCTCTGCATTTTAAAGCCATCGTTTAATGAAATGTATACATGCATAGTGAAATGTCAGGAAAAATAACTTGGCACAGAAAGGAAGAGGTTTTAAGAACTTCAAATTCTTTAAATTTACTTACTTGAAAGGTGGCGAGGTGGTGCAGTGGATAGAGCACCAGCCCTGGAGTCAGGAGTGCCTGAGTTCAAATCTGGCCTCAGATGCTTAATAATTAACCTGTGTGTCCTTGGGCAAGCCATTTATCCCCAATGCCTTGCAAAAACCTAAAAAAAAAATTACTTCATTATATATGTAGGAGATTAGTCCAGTTTAAAAATAGAGATTTTTATAGTGGAAAAACACTGGCAGAAACATTGTTGTAATGGAGTTATTCAGAAAATGTATTCAGTATATGAGACTAGTTGGTCATTATCATCAAAGGTTATCCATACCCTTGATCTATACAACAAGTGTTGAACATCCCATATGGATGAACTCTGAAATTCCTTTATCTGTTCATAATCTTTCATAATTCCCCCCCCCCCTCTCACAACTCCACACCTTGCTTTTCATTCTCACCCTGACATCTAATGCATGTTCTTCCCTTTCTCATCTTGATTTCTTGATGAACCAGTTCAAATTTATGCTGTCTTCTTCTCTGGAAGCTTTTGCCCCTTTGTCCAGTTGAAAATCTTGCCCTGCCAATCTTCAGTTTGGATAACTCTCACTGTCTGTTACCTTTGCCTTCACATACATATTGCTAAACAAAGCTGGAGAAAATCATGAAGCCATGTTGACTGGGTCCACTACTAGTTTATCTTACATAATCTCCACTGGGCCCTCATTGGAGCAAAGCACTTCTTTTACACCTCCTTAGTCGATTCACTATTCCATTCATCAGAGTGGCTTTTCCAAATCTTTTCTTCCTCTCTAAATCTAGAGTTCTTTTTACCTTTGCCTTTTTTTTTTGCCGAGAACCTTGCTCCTTCTTCTCCCCATCTCATCTCACAACTCTCAGATGTCCTTTGCCACTATCTCCTCCTTCACTTGTTTCATATGTATAAGTAGATCTTCTTTTTGCCACAGTAAATCTATCCCCATGCATAAGTGATCCCATCACATCTCATCTTCTGCAGAAGTTTGTCCCCTTTATCAACCCTACTCTCTCATTAATTTTCATTTCCTTCTTGTCTATTGGCTGCATTTCCACTGCCTGCAAATAAACCCATTTCTCTCTCTCATTCTCAAGAAATCCTCATTTGATCCAACCATCCCTGCTAACTCATATCCTATATTTCTCTTCCCTTTCTAGCTAAACTCCTTGAGAAAGTTGTCTACCTTCTTAAGGAGGGTGGGGCCAAGGCAGGAATTCCTGGAAACTCATTCCCCTCCCAAACTACAAAAGTTGTCAGATTATGATTCTAACCAAAATTGAGAGGGGCAGAACCCACAGAAAGACTGAGTGACACCATTTCCCAGTCCAAGACAACTTAGAAGTTCCATAGGAAAGTTTTGTTTCACCAGGACTGGGGGTTGGAAAAGCCACAGCCTCAGTGTGCAGCCGGCTGTGGCAGAGGGGGCAGTTTCCAGACCTCCTGGCCCAGAGATCACCTGCAACAGCTTGGTGAGAGAACTCTGCCACACCAGAGTGAGTGCAGAACAAGCACCATCCTCAGAGCAGCCCTAAGGTGAGAACTTGCAGCAGGAATCAGGGAAGTCAGCCTGCACCTCCAGAGCGCAGCCCACAGATGGTAAGGGGGTGGGGGAGACTTCAGAGTAATCTCTGCTCATCCTGGGGCAGGACTCTGCTGTTTGCCCACATTTAGATTCAGGTTGCAGTTTGGGCTTCCATACCACCATGGCCAAGCAGGGACTCTCCTCACAGCTCCAGGGCAGAAGGGAGTCCCTATATCAAAGCACAGGCAAGAAAGCAGTCAGAGCCTCTCATAAGACCTTGGAAGAATTAAAGTCCCAGTGGGATGTCCCCCAAACCCCTCCCCGCAAATTCTTGGAAGTGTGGTAAATCAATCATAGACTGAAGTAATGAGCAAAGAAAAGAAAAAGAATCTGACCTTAGAAAATTACTTTGTTCCCATGAAGATTCAGAAGATGAAAAAAATCAAAGCTTCTGTATCTAAAACCTCCAAGAGAAATAGAAAATGGGCTCAGACTATGGATGAACTCAAAAAAAAAAGACTTTGAAGAGCAACTAAGGGGGTAGAGGAAAACTTGGGAGGAGAAATGAGAGTGATGCAGATAAATCATGAAAACCAAGTCAGCAGCTTGGTAAAAGAAATACAAAAAATACTGAAGAAAATTATATATTAAAAACCAGTTTAGACCAAATGGAAAAAGCAACACATAAGGCAAATGAGGAGAAGAATGCCTTAAAGAAACAGAATTGCACAGTTGGAAAAGGAGCTAAAAAAGCTCTCTGAAGAAAATAACTCCTTCAACTGCTTAATGGAACTGAAGGAAGCCAATGACTTTGCAAAAAATCAGGAATAAAACTATTTAAAAAAAAAAACAAGAAAATGTGCAATATCTCATTGGAAAAACAACCAACCTCAAAAACAGATCTAGAAGAGATAATTTAAAAATTATTGGGCTACTGGAAAGACATGACCAGGAGAAGGTTGTCTACAATATGTGCTTTCATTTTCTTTCTTCTTCTTCGCACTTCAGTCTTGCTTCTGACCTCATTGTTCAACCCAGACTGCTCTCTGTAAAATTAACAATGATTTAATTGCTAAATTTAAAAGCCTTTTTTCAATTCTCATCCTTTTGACCTCTAATTGATCATCCTCTTCTCCTTGATTCTTTTTTTTCTCTGTGGAGTTTTGTGATACTGATATCTGCTGGTTTCCTCTGATTACCTGACTATTGCTATTCTATCTCTTTTACTACATTTTCACTCATGTCATGGCCTCCCATTGTGGTAGTGCTGGAAGCATTACTGACAATCTTAAGGAAATTATCCTATTTCTCATGGTTCACTTTTATTACAAACATTGGGGCATTAGCAGAAGGGATAAAGATAATAACCCACTTGGCTCTCCCTTCCAGTGAGCCCTAGCCCTTTCTATAATGGTAAAGACACCAAGGAACTCTATAACATGCTTGGCTCCAGCATCTCCCCATTTAATACTGATGGTATCCTGGAAGATGGCTTTTCCATTGACCGTTAGCTTTCCATTCTCAGCCTTGATAGTGCCCATGAACTTGCCATATGTGGAAACATATTGAAACATATAAAGCATGCATTTATAATCAGTGAAGGGGTCATTGATGGCCACACATCTACTCTGCCTGAGTGACCAAGTGCCCAATACAGCCAAATCCATCAATTCTAATCTTCACCATCTTATTTCAGGAATACAATTGACTAAAGCAGTGGGTCCTACCAGCAAACTTGGGAAAAGAGCTGAGAAAAGGGCATTCTCTTAAGCAAAAGTGTTTGAGTGTTTGGCTTGAGTTAATTACAAATCTAATTCTAACAGGTTTTTGTTTTGGCTTCTGACAGGATGATTTAGGAAAAATAAGTCTTATATAGGTCTGTGAAATAAATTGCCATAAAGTACACAGATTGGAATTAGGATGTGTTAACATAGATGCATAACATAGATGCATTACTAATTTGACTTTCAAATTTCTCAATAGGAAATATAACTTTTGAAACAATGATGGAAATTCTCCGAGATAAAAAAAGTGGAATTAATATGGATGGAGAATTTCAGACTACTAGTAGCATGGTTTCTGTTTTGCCTTCAGATCCCAGCCTTCCATGCATTCATTTCTTGACAGGAACCCCTAATCCTGAAAGGTATAGTCAGAGGTGGGGGATTGGTGGGCAGGGAAAAGAAACTTAACATTTAGTTAAATTAATATCATTTTAATTTTAATGAGATAACTAATTTTTAAAAGGTTCAAAATACAGAATGTTTTCTTGTAAATATTTAGTGTCTCACCTCTATGAATATATAATTGATAATAGTGAATTCTTTGTTTCTATAAGAAGAGAATTACCTTTTAATATATTTCAGTTATAGAAATTAAATATAAATTTATTAATGAAAACTTTCCTAGAAGGAGTAATAGAAGAAAATTAGTGTATTAAATACTTTGTACATCTTGATTGCCCGTACAGTAATCAAGATTCTGTTTGTTTTTTTTTTTTTTGCTTCCAGATCTGTTTTTAAGCCATTCATTTTTGTACCAAATACACCTCAATTACTAGATACTGTCTCACCAACATTTGGACTTGAAGATCCAGTTAAAAAGAAGCCACGTTTTCAGAGTAAACCTGACAGAAGACATATTCTTTACCTCAAACATGAACATGCAATGGAAGTAATGACTTTATATGAGGTATGAAAATTCCATTTAATTCAAAAACATTAATTAAATGTCTACTATGTGATAGGTCTAGGTGTGATGGTTGTGGGATGCCAAGTTTATATAAGATAAAGAATCTGCCATAATAGAAGTTACAGTCTGTTTTAGTGTCCTCAAGATTCAGTTAATCTGAGTTTTATCCATAGTCAACAATTTGAGTTTCAATTTCTTAAGTGGGCTCAAAAAAGAGTTTTATTAAAGCACAGGAAAATGGAATATTTGTGACACTTTTATTCAGTAAACTTTTATTATAGTTCATCTCTTTTTTATTTGTTTTTTATTTATAGAAGTATTTTTATTATAAGAAAATAATAAAAAAAAAACCCAAACACCAAGTGAGTTGGACCAAAATGATGACAATAAAGAATCATTCCAAGTCTTATTATTCTATTCAGTTATTTCAGAAAGATAATAGTCATCTACCTGTAAACCTTCCCTCTTCTTTTAAGTAAATCTCTACAAACTTTTCAACATTTAAAATTTCCAGGCCCCAATCTGGGAATGATACTTCTTGGATGTTCTGATAAGTCATTTCAATTTCTGATTCTGCCCACAAGCTGAATTGCTATTTAGTTATTACAGGAAGGCTACCCAAAGGTCTGTCCTCTCCTAGTTGGATCTTAAGGTTATCTACCCACAGATGATTCACATATCTGACTACTTGGACAGCATTAAGTTTCTTTGGCAGGAATATTTTTCAATATAAACTAAGATTATTTTTTTCTGAAGGTATTTTAGTTGGGAGAATGAGGGAAGTCCTATTTTAGGAAAACTTAAGAAAATGTTCTTATAGTTTGACCTAAAGCTTAAGGAATGTTCTCCTTTTTCCAGATTGCTAACATTTGTTTCATTTTCTCAATGGTGATTGTGAGTTCATCTTTTTCACTGTTAAATGCTTCCTGTTTTTCTAGGAAACGAGCTCTTTCCTCTTCATTTATCTTCAATTTAGCTTTCAATACCTGTAACTCCTCCATTCTCTTTGTAGCTATCTGGTTAAAATGCTTCAGTTGATCTTTCAGTTTTCCGAAGACCAACGAAGACTCCACTTCCTCTTTGACTGTTTCTTGCAGGTTTCCCAGGATGTTTGCCTGGGTCAATACTGCTGTTCTCCAAAACTGCCAAGTAGTTCTCCTGAGATTTTTTCCAGCAATTCCACCCTTTGAGTCAACACCTTCACCTCTTCCTGACTTTCAGTTAGCTTCACATGCAACTGCTTGTTAACTGCCTCTAACAGTTGGTTCTTCTCTTTGAGTTCTTCCTCATTTCTTTATTTACTTAAAGGTTTGTAACTCTTTTTAATGTTCTTCTTAATATCAGTATCCTTAGTCTTCATCTGCCTCTGCTTGGTGGTTTTGTACAATTCATTCTCTGGGCCTGTTGAGTTGAGTGAGGGCCTTGTGGAGTTCTACTTCTTTGGATCTCTGGGGTATCTGACTCTTAGAAACAGCCTGAGAATGGGTCTCCCGGATGCTCACAGGCTGGGTCCGTGGCTCCCAGTCTGGCCGCCCTCTCCTTCACCCACCTCCCAGACAGTCTCAGAAGCCTCTGGCAGTGCGGGGGTCAGTTATTTCAAAAATTACAGTTCATTTCTTACTTTAAGTCATATCTAATCTATGTCTTTGAAAAGCAAATAATTTAGTCCATTATCCCTCATTATCACATTAAAAGGAAATATTGAACAAGATAAATTATTCCAATGTGAGCATGTCATTTATGCACCTTACAGTTGGGTTCAAAAATGAGCTTCACAAATATAAATTGTAGGAAGTATGGTTGGATAATATTTAGGGTTTAGAGCTAAGATTAATATAATGGAATTTAATAGTGTGATATGGCAACCAAAAAAGCTTCATTAGTCTTAAAGTCTCATGAGAGAGATTGTATCCAGGACTAGGTAGATTACAGTTCCTCTGTATTATGTTTTACTCAGAGGGCATCTGGAATTCTGTATTTACTAATGGGCAGGATATTTTAGAAGGATATTGATAATCTGGGAAGTACCAAGTGGAAGGCATCCAAGATGGTATAGGGCTTTGATGTTAAGCCATCCGAGGACTAATGGTAGGTCGTGATTGTTTTTTTGAAGCATGTGAAAGACTGGTGTTGGAAGGGATTAAACATTATTCTGCTTGACCCAAGAGGGCATAACCAACATTCTGCTTGACCCCAGAGGGCATAACTCTGTTGTACAGAGAAATTACAGAGAAGCCCATTGAGGCCTGATGTTAGAAGGAATATTCTACCCTGATTAGCTCTCTCCTTGTTCATCTTGAAGCAAAAACTTTGACTATTTGGTAGGCATTTTGTAGATAAGATTCTTGCACAGGAACAGATTAGACTAGATAAAGAGATTAGAGTGCTTTGGATATCCCCTTCCAAATTTGGGGATTCTGGGAAAACAAGTTGATCAGTTAAGTAGGGGAAGAAATTCAGAGACAAGTTTTGATCAGAAAATTTGATTCATAGTTACGTGTTGACTGCCTATTTTTCATTATATCACTTAGTCCCTTTCTCATTTTAATTAAGCTTTGAAAATGTCTTTTTAGAATCACAAAATTTCAGTTGAACAAGACTTCAGAATAATCTATTCAAACCAGAACTCATTCTATAAAACACCTAACAAGTGGTCACCCAGCCATTGTTTGAGAAGAAAACCACATTCCCATGGCATTTCATTAGATGGCTCTAATTATTAGTAATTTGTTCATCCATTTTTTCAGGTTCTGTTCTCTGGAAACAAGCAGGTTAATCCCCTTTCTACTTGACAGCTTTTCAAATGATTGATGACAACTTCTACTGAAGTCTTCTCTAGGCTAAATAGCCCATTCCTACTTTCCTTGATGGTAAGGTAGATTTCTATACCCAATTGAGTGTGTATGTTGTTTGTTCTCTGAGCCAATTCTAATGAGAGTAAGGCTCGCTCACTCTCCCTCATCTTCCTACTTTTCAACTCCACTGCAGAAGCTTTTTCTTGCCTCTTTATGTGAAATAATCACCCCCATTCTACCTCTTTTCCCTTTCTCCATTCCTTTCTTGCCCATTAACTCTTATCTTTTTAATAGGGATAGTTAGTGGTGCAATAGATAGAGCACTGCTTGGAGTCAAGAAGATAGGAGTTTGAATCTAGCCTCAGACATTTGACACTCAATCTTGATGTTCCAATTCATTACTGATAGGAGAAATGTGGGTTGGAACAATTCTGAGGTACTACCTTATATCTATTAGATTGGCTAAATTTATCAGTCATTCTGATAAATATCTGGCCACTGGACTGAGATGGCTCTGGAGGAGAAAGTTAAGCTGATGACTTAGCACAGCATCCCCTCACTAGTTGCCAATTCACGTGCTTGTCATTACATCACCTTTCTGATATCATGGTCTCCTTCAAAAATGAAGGACAAACATCATCATCATCTCTTTAATACATTGTTCCTACAAGTTCAGCTCCCAACTGTGCCTTGTCTTATGTTCCCTTTTAACTGCCCTAATAAATGTAAAAGTTCATATGAATCATTGGCATTATCTTCCTATGCAGTAAAATAAGCAATTCAGTGCCATTATGATTTGTCTTTTCTTTGTTTACTTTTTTATGCCTCAATTCAGTTTTGTATTTCAAGATCAACTTTTCTGTTCAGCTCTGGTGGTTTCATCAGGAAAGACTGAAAGACCTCTGTTTCATTGAATTTCCATTTTTTCCCTTGAAAGTATTCAGTTTTGCTGAATGTTGATTCTTAGTTGTAATCCAAATTCTTTTGTCTTCCAGAATATCATATTCCAAGCCCTACAATACCTTAATGTAGAAGCTGCTAAATATTTTGTTATCCTGACTGTAACTGCATAACATTTGAATTGTTTTTTTTCTGGCTCTTGACTTTGGAGCTCTGAAATTTGGCTATAATATTCTTGACAGTTTTTAGATTTCTTTCAGGAGGTGATCAGTAAATTCTTTCAATTTCTATTTTACCCTGTGCTTCTAGAATATCAGGGCAATTTCCCTTGATAGTATCTTGAAAAATGATAGGCTCTTTTTTTTGATCATGGCTTTCAGGTATTCCAAGAATTTTTTTTTCCCAAGGCAGTGGGGTTAAGTGACTTGCCTAAGGTCATACAGCTAGGCATTTATTAATAAGTGTCTGAGGCCAGATTTCAACTCAGGTCCTCCTGAATGCAGGAGGATGCTCTATGCACTAAGCCACCAAGCTGCCCCTCAGGGCATTTTAAAATTATCTCTCCTGTATCTGTTTTCCAGTTCAGTTGTTTTTTTCAAGGAGATGTTTTATATTTTCTTCTAGTTTTTTCATTCTTTTGGTTTTGTTTTATTGTTTCTTCATTTTTCACAAAGTCATCAGCTTCCCTTTGCTTAATTCTGTTTTAAGGAATTTTTTTCTTCAGTAGCTTTTCTATTTGGTCAATTCTGCTTTTTAAGGCATTCTTCTCATTGGCTTTTTCCATTTGGCCCAGTCTGAGAACCAAAGATGTCATTTTCTTCAGTATTTTTTTGTATCCCATTCACTAAGCTGCTGACTTGGTTTTCATGATTTTCCTGCATCACTTTAGTTTATCTGCCCAATTTTTCCTCTACCTCCCTTGCTTGCTTTTCAAAATCTTTTTTGAATTTTTCTGTGGTCTGAGACCAATTCATATTTTTCTTGGAGGCTTTGGATGCAGATGCTTTTATTTTGAGGGAGTGGGGAAGTTAGGTGATAGGAAGGATGGAAGATTATGTGTGGAGGTAGTCTGATGCAAAATACTTGAATAGAGATAGAGTGAAGGGTGGAGGGGAATAAGATGGAGGGAAATAAAATTAGGAATAGTTAACTGTGGGGAAAAATACTAAAACAAATTTCTCAAACAGAGAACTGAGTCAAATAAAAATAATTCCATAACTGATAAATGATCATGAAGAGTTTTCAGATGAGATTGGCAATGCAATCTGTTTGAATCATTTTTTAAAATGTCCCAACTCATTATTGATAGGAGAAGTGTGGGTTGGAACAATTCTGAGGTACTACCTTAAATCTATTAGATTGTCTAATAGTACAGATGGAGAAAAATATTGGAAGATAAATATTGGAAGGCATGAAGGGTAACTGAGATACAGATGCATTGTAGGAGGAGTTGCCCAACAATTTTGTAGGGCAATATGCCCAAAGGGCTATAAAACCATACCTCCCCTTTGGCTTAGTGGTGCCACTTCTGGATCTATATTCCAAAAGAGACAAAATACTGGAAGAAAAGAACCTCTATCTGCAGAGTTCTTTTCTGATGGTGGGAACTGGAAATTAAGGGGATGTCCATCTGTTGGGGAATGGTTGAACAAATTGTGGTATGTGGTTGAGATGAAATGCTGTTCTGTTATGGGAAATGATGAACAGGATGCTCTGAGCAGATACAATGTGAAATGTAATTTTTACAAACAGCAATATTGCAAGATCAACATTCATTGCAGGATGAATGACTTACCTTTTCTCAGCAATGCTATGACCCAAGACAACTCTGAAGGACATATGATTAAAAATACTATCCTTCGTGCTTGCTTCAGCAGCACATATACTAAAATTGGAACGATACAGAGAAGATTAGCATGGCCCCTGAGCAAAGATGACATGCAAATTTGTGAAAAATACTATCTTTCCCAAAGGATGTCTGAAAATAGACTGAAGCACACTTTTTAAAAACCTTATTTTTCTTGAGGTTTCTTTTTTTGGGGGGGGTTACTTTTAGAACATGACTATGGTAATGTTTTTCATGACTACACATTTTTAACTCATATCAAGTAATTTATTTTCTCAATGAGGGAAGTGGCATAGGGGGAGAAAGGGAGAGAATTTGGAACTCAAAGTTTTGGAGGTGAATGTTGAAACATGTTTTTGCATGTAACCAGGGGAAAAATAAAATAATAACCAAAGACAAAATAAAGAATAGAAAAGTAAATAGCTCATTCTTTTATTTGATTCTCCCATGGCATGAATGCAAGGCCCATTGTGGACGCTTTCCTAGCTTATTGATATCCTCTTAAAAATGAGGCATCCAGGGGCGGCTAGATGGCACAGTAGATAGAGCACCGGCCCTGGAGTCAGGAGTACCTGGGTTCAAATCCGGTCTCAGACACTTAATAATTACCTAGCTGTGTGGCCTTGGGCAAGCCACTTTAACCCCATTTGCCTTGCAAGCAAAAAAAAAAAAACCTAAAAAAAAATGAGGCCTCCAGAACGGAATTCAACATCTTGGAAGTCTGAAGTATTGCAAAACTGTAATGGGAATTTATTGAAGCAAGTTTAGTGTATGATGCAAAAATTAGAATTATATCTCTTACAAGTGATCAACTGTATGTATAATTTATATTCATCAGAAGTATTTAAAGGTACAGAGCATAGAAATTCCACGCTAAGGGTATTCGTTGTAGACTTTAAAAGAGTACTAATTAATGTGAACTTTTTGGACAAATAATATTGAAATAACATTAAAAATTATGAATTTTTAAAAATATTTTAAAAATACTGAAGGCTACAGGTAGGGAAAGATTGTGTAGGCCTTAATTTTAGCTTTGTCACTAACTGGTTGTGGAATTTGGGGTAGGTTACTTACCATTTTTGAATTGTATTGTTAGATACAGTTTTATTCCTAATTTAGTTACTTCCAGTTGGAAAAATTTGAAATTTAGTTTCTTCTTTGCATATTTGTTTCATTCAATTAAGCATGTGTGAACTAAATACATTAGACAAGGCAATTAGTATGCTAGGCACTTGACAAAGAGAAGTAAGATATGTCCCTGATATCACTGGTAAGGGAGGAATGTAACAAAAAACCAAATATTAACTATTATAGTTAGAATAGAGTAAGAGCACAAGGGTGGTTCTAAGTGTCTCATTAAGTATGGCCTACCAAGAAACATATTTTACATTAATTTCAGAAAATGTTATAATTTTAGAAATGAGGAGCTGTACTTTTTTAAAGGCCACATTAAGAAATTTTTTTTCTCACCTTGCTGAAGAAGTATGAACTTAAAAGCTATCCTAGATCTCCCTCTAGGGCAATTTGTTTTTGTTGTCGTTATTGTCCTTTATAAAAGTCTAAATGGCAGCAATTTAAAAACTTTTTAAAAATAATCATATCTGCCTTTCAAATGATGGGAGTAGGAGAGATCCAGGAAAATTGTTTGGAAATTAAAATGAATCTTACTTGAAGAGATTGGTTAATAAGTAGGAGGCTAGAACAAATGTTTGTTGATCTTTTGAAATCTTGTACTGTAATAGTGTTTTATTTGAAAATTTTTCTTTTAGGAAACAGGACAAAAAATACAGGAGAAGCTGAGGATACTGGAGAAAGAAATAATCAAAGAGATGGAATCAATCCTTCAGAATAAGTTTTTTGATGTGAACAAAGCTATTAACCTTTTTTCTGAGTATGTGACAAATGAAATTAAAGTTTATGAGCCAAATGTTCACTCTCAGTGAACATACCATGTTCCGAGGTCTTCTTCAAAGGCAGCCTTAAGTTGATTAAATCTGGTAAATCTGTGTTCAGTAGACTTTATCACTCTTTAATAATCTAAAGGGGACTGAAATTTAATCATGAATTTTACAGTAAAATCATTAAGCCATTATTTTTCTGAGATACTGAAGAAGAAAGTAAGGTTTACATGAATTTTAACTGACATACTTATTTCATATAACACTTAAATGTTACTTGGAGTTAGCAGACTAGAATGTTGTTGCTGTCAAAATAATTATGAATTTCAAGTTGATTTTTTAATGCTGTATGGAAGCATAATGTGTATAATGAAGCAGATTCACATTTAATACAATTATTATGCAGTATCCTAAAAAGTCTTTCAATTACAATAAGAAAACAGGCTGTTTTAGAGATGCAGACTGGTTTAAGATTATCTGATCTTAAATAAAAATTATCAGAACAATAAATTTCTTTTTTAGAGACCAAGTTTCTCTCTCTCTCTCTCTCTCTCTCTCTCTCTCTCTCTCTCTCTCTCTCCCCCTTCTCCCTCTCCCTCCCTCTCTTTCTATGTCTGCCTTTCTCTCATGCTGCAAGTGTGTTGGCCATTCATGATATTTATACCACTGTATCTTTGCATGGAAGCTTGGAGCCTGACCCTTTCTGACCTGGACTAGATTGCCCTTTCCTAGTAACCTTTCCCATCATTATCTGCCCTCCCCAGAGGCCCCTCCCCAACTCCCCTTCCCCCATGCTAGTGCCAGACACTAAGCCTCCTACAGCTCAAAGCTCTTGAGTTCAAGCAACTCACCGGGCTCAGCCTCCCCATCCATAGTTTATAGGTATGTGCTGCCATGTCCCATAAACAAGAAACTTTTCAATTTACATACTGCTCTTCTACTCAATTTCAATATATTTATTCTGCCAAGGCACTTTATGTAGCACCTACCTTGTTTGTAAGACTGGCAATCAGGGGCAGCTAGGTGGCGTAGTGGATAAAGCACCGGCCCTGGAGTCAGGAGTACCTGGGTTCAAATCCAGTCTCAGACACTTAATAATTACCTGGCTCTGTGGCCTTGGGCAAGCCATTTAACCACGTTTGCCTTGCAAAAACCTAAGGAAAAAAAAAAAGACTTGCAATCAGTGAATCCTACCAGTTGATGTTCCAGTATTTTTTTGAAAAAAAAAAAAAAATTTATCCGTATCTAATGTCAAGTGACATCTGCATTCTCAGTATCAGTGTACTTCTAAACCCCATATTTGCCCTGCCAGCTCTAAAGTTGTGTTGTTTCTTTATTTCATCCTATTGGAGGAAACCTTGTCTGGGAACATAAAATGGAGAAAACTAGGCCTTAGCTGTTTCTTTTTCCTCATGTCCTTTCACTCTTATATTCGTTCTGCCAGGGGGGGAAGATTAGGAAAAAGCAGAAAATTAAGTGTTTGGACATACATTTCTTTTTTTTTTTAGGTTTTTGCAAGGCAAATGGGGTTAAGTGGCTTGCCCAAGGCCACACAGCCAGGTAATTATTAAGTGTCTGAGACTGGATTTGAACCCAGGTACTCCTGACTCCTGGGCCGGTGCTTTATCCACTGCACCACCTAGCCACCCCTTGGACATATATTTCAAGTAAGTAGTGTTTAAATTTATATCTGGGAAGGTGCCAGCCTAGAATGGTACAAGGAGTTTTTTCTTCTTCTGGGATGTTCTCTATATCAGTAAAATGATGGGTCTGATCCCCATATCTATTCCTATTAAGCTTTATATTGCATATCTAATGCACATTGATCCTCAAGAAACTAAAAGAAGGAACCAAGAATAATGCGTGTGATCCTTTATGGACAAGTATGGATAAAAGTCATATAGAATGAGAAAGTTATCAGTTGGGAAGGAATATTTTTCTGCCCTGGTGGAGGGAGTCCCCACACTAAAGGAATAACTGATCAATAGAAGTTAGGACATAATACTTTGGTCTTTGTAGCTCAAGTGTTAATAAAAAATTTGTATATTGTGTGGTTCCCCTATATGTAGATTATTACTATTAGAAAAAAGTATAGGGGCAGTTAGGTGGCACAGTGAATAGAGCATTGGTCCTGGGGTCAGGAGGACCTGGGTTCAAATCGGCCTCAGACACTTAATACTTAGTTGTGTAACCCTGGACAAGTCACTTAACTCTATTGCCTTGAAAAACCAAGAAAAAAAAAGAAAAAATATAGGTTTGTCATTCTTGTCCTATTCTGATGTTCCCTTTACTATCTGCATACGGTATTTAAGAATTTGTGGTTGGACAAGGCTTCAGACACATCTGACCCAAACCTCTCTTTTTTTTAATACAGTAAATGGTTTACAGAGATAGTGATTTAGTTGATGTTAGGTTAGTGGCAGTCAGGATTTGAACTAGGTCTCAACTCTTAGGTCCAATTTTATTTTCACTTCTTCATTTCGAGAATAATAAAGTAAGGCACCAAAACCTAAGACTGAAGACATTTCCGAATGGGGGGGGGGGGGGCGGTATATGAGCATTGCTTTATGCCTGCCTATGTAATGGTTGACTTTTCGCATCAGCAATAGGAAAATACTTATAAAAAAGAGAATTTAGAACTAGGAGACATCTTAGTGGATCACTTAGTAACATATAGAAAAGATCACAGAGCTAGAAGCAGGACATCTGGATTTAAAGCCTGGTTTTTCTGTTTACTACTTGTGTGCTTTGGGGGAAATCACTGCAATTGTTTTTTTTTTTTTTAATTTTACAATTTTCCCCTCAATCTTGCTTCCTTCCCTCCACCCACCCCCCAAAGTAGGCAGTCTGATAGTCTTTACATTGTTTCTATTGATCAAACATTATACATTGATCACAATTGCTATACATTAATCAAAATTACTATACATTGATCAAAATTCAGGCTCTTTATCTGAAGAATAAGGCCCAATGATAGGAATTATAAATCTAAAATCTAGGAACTTTTTTTTTAATTTATTTTTATTAAAGATATTATTTGAGTTTTACAATCCCCCCCCATCTTGCTTCCCTCCCCCACCCCACCCCCACGGAAAGCACTCTGTCAGTCTTTACTTTGTTTCCATGTTGTACCTTGATCCAAATTGGGTGTGATGAAAGAGAAATTATATCCTTAAAAGAAGAGAAGTCTAAGAGGTAACAAGATCAGACAATAAGATATGTTTTTTTTCTAAATTGAAGGGAATAGTCCTTGCACTTTGTCCAAACTCCACAGCTCCTTATCTGGATACAGATGGCACTCTCCTTTGCAGACAGCCCAATATTGTTCCTGATTGTTGCACTGATGGAATGAGCAAGTCCTTCAAGGTTGAACATCATTCCCATGTTGCTGTTAGGGTGTACAGTGTTCTTCTGGTTCTGCTCATCTCACTTAGAATCAGTTCATGCAAATCCCTTCAGGCTTCCCTGAAATCCCATCCCTCCTGGTTTCTAATAGAACAATAGTGTTCCATGACATACATATACCAGTTTGCTAAGCCATTCTCCAACTGAAGGACATTTACTTGATTTCCAATTCTTTGCCACCACAAACAGGGGCTGCTATAAATATTTTTTGTACAAGTAATGTTTTTACCCTTTTTTCGTCATCTCTTCAGGGTATAGACCCAGTAGTGGTATGGCTGGGTCAAAGAGTATGCACAGTTTTGTTGCCCTTTGGGAATAGTTCCAAATAGCTCTCCAGAAGGGTTGGATGAGTTCACAGTTCCACCAACAGTGTAGTAGTGTCCCAGATTTCCCACAACCCTTCCAACAATGATCGTCATCCTTCCTGATCGTATTGGCCAATCTGAGAGGTGTGAGGTGGTACCTCAGAGAAGCTTTAATTTGCATTTCTCTAATAATGATTTAGAGCATTTTTTCATATGGCTATGGATTGCTTTGATCTCCTCATCTGTAAATTGCCTTTGCATATCCTTTGACCATTTGTCAATTGGGGAATGGCTTTTTGTTTTAAAAATATGACTCAGTTCTATGTATATTTTAGAAATGAGTCCTTTGTCAGAATCAGTAGTTGTAAAGATTGTTTCCCAATTTACATCTCTTTTGATCTTGGTTACATTGGTTTTATCTGTGCAAAAGCTTTTTAATTCAATGTAATCAAAATCATCTAATTGGTTTTTGGTGATGTTCTCCAACTCTTCCTTAGTCATAAACTGCTCCCCTTTCCATAGATCTGACAGGTAGACTAGTCCTTGATCTTCTAATTTGCTTATAGTATTGTTTTTTATGTCTATGTCCTGTAACCATTTGGATCTTATCTTGGTAAAGGGTGTGAGGTGTTGGTCTAATCTAAGTTTCTTCCATACTAACTTCCAATTATCCCAGCAATTTTTATCAAAGAGGGAGTTTTTATCCCAATGGCTGGACTCTGGGTTTATCAAACAGCAGATTACTATAATCATTTCCTGCTTTTACACCTAGTCTATTCCACTGGTCCACCACTCTTTCTTAGCCAATACCAAACAGTTTTGATTACTGATGCTTTATAATATAATTTTAGATGAGGTAGGACTAAGCTACCTTCTTTTCCACTTTTTTTCATTAAGCTCCTGGCAATTCTTGACTTTTTATTTCTCCATATGAATTTACTTAAAATTTTTTCTAACTCATTAATTTTTTGGAATTTTGAATGGTAGGGCACTAAACAGTTTAGTTTTGGTAGAATTGTCATTTTTATTATATTAGCTCTCCCTATCCATGAGCAGTTGATATTTGCCCAGTTATTTAAATCTGATTTAATTGGTGTGAGAAGTGTTTCATAATTGTTTTCAAAAAGATTCTGAGTCTGTCTTGGCAAATAGACTCCCAAATATTTTATATTGTCTGAGGTTACTTTGAATGGGATTTCTCTTTCTAGCTCTTCCTGCTGTTTCTTGCTAGACATATATAGGAAAGTTGAGGATTTATGAGGGTTTATTTTATAACCTGCAACTTTGCTAAAATTGCTAATTGTTTCCAGTAGTTTTTTGGAAGATTTCTTGGGATTCTCTAGGTAGACCATCATGTCATCTGCAAAGAGTGAGAGTTTTGTCTCTTCCCAATTCTAATTCCTTCAATTTCTTTTTCTTCTCTAATTGCTGAAGCTAACATTTCTAATACAATATTGAATAGTAATGGTGATAATGGGCACCCTTGTTTCACCCCTGATCTTATTGGGGAATGCCTCTAGCCTCTCCCCATTGAATATAATGCTTGTTGATGGTTTCAAATAGATACTCCTAATTATTCTGAGGAACAGTCCATTTATTCCTACACTCTCTAGTGTTTTTAATAGGAATGGATGCTGTATTTTGTCAAAAGCTTTTTCAACATCTATTGATATGATCATATGGTTTCTGATAGGTTTGTTGTTGATATAATTGAGTATACTAACAGTTTTCCTAATATTGAACCAACCCTGCATTCCTGGAATAAATCCTACTTGATCATAATGTATTATCCTAGTGATGAATTGTTGTAATCGTTTTGCTAAGATTTTATTTAGGATTTTTTCATCTATATTCATCAGGGAGATAGGTCTATAATTTTCTTTCTCTGTTTTTACTCTTCCTAGTTTAGGTAACAGTACCATATTGGTTTCACAGAAAGAGTTAGGCAGAGTTCCCTATTTTTCCAAAGAGTTTATATAGGATTGGAACCAGTTGTTCCTTAAATGTTTGGTAGAATTCACATGTGAATCCATCAGGCCCTGGAGATTTTTTTAGGGAGTTCAATAATGGCTTGTTGAATTTCTTTTTCTGATAGGGTAGTTTGGGTATTTAATCTCTTCTTCATTTAACCTGGGCAACTTATATTTTTGTAAATATTCATCCATTTCACTTAGATTATCAAATTTATTGGCATAGAGTTGGGCAAAATAATTTTGAATTATTACTTTAATTTCCTCCTCATTGGTGGTGAGTTCACCTTTTTCATTTATGATACTAGCAATTTGGTTTTCTTCTTCCTTTTTTTAATCAAATTGACCCGAGGTTTATCAATTTTAATAGTTTTTTCATAAAACTTTTGGTTTTATTTATTAATTCAATAGTTTTTTGCTTTCAATTTTATTAATTTCTCCTTTAATTTTTAGAATTTCTAATTTGGTATTTAATTGGGAATTTTTGATTTGTTCTTTCTCTAATTTTTTTAGTTGCATTGTTTAGTTCATTGATTTCCTCTTTCTCCAATTTATTCATGTAAGCATTTAGAGCTATAATATATCCCCTGAGAGTCACTTTGAATGAATCCCATAGGTTTTGGTATGTTGTTGCATTATTATCATTATTTAGAATTAAATGGTTAATTCTTTCTATAATTTGTTTTTTGGTCCACTCATTTTTTAAAATGAGGTTATTCAGTTTCCAATTTGTTCTGGGTCTATATCTCCTTGGCCCGGTATTTCGTATAACTTTTATTGCATTGTGATCTGAGAAAGATGTATTCACTATTTCTGCCTTTCTGCAGTTGATCATTAGGTTTTTATATCTTAGTACATGGTCAATTTTTGTAGAAGTTCCATGTATAGCAGAGAAAAAGGTATATTCCTTTGTATCCCCATTCAGTTTCCTCCATAAGTCTACCATATCTAAATTTTCTAACAATCTATTTACCTCCTTAACTTCTTTCTTGTTTATGATTCGATTTATCTAGATCTGATAGCGGGAGGTTGAGTTCTCCCACTAGTAGAGTTTTGCTGTCTATGTCTTCCTGTAGTTCTTTCAGCTTCTCCTCTAAGAATTTGGGTGCTGTCCCACTTGGTGCATATATATTCAATATTGAAATGACTTTATTGTCTATGGTACCTTTTAGGAGGATATAGTTTCCTTCCTTATCTCTTTTAATGCTATCTATTTTTGCTGCTGCTTTGTCTGAGATAAGGATTGCTACCCCTGCTTTTTTTACTTCAGCTGAAGCAAAATATATTTTGCTCCAACCTTTTACCCTTACTCTATATGTATCTCTCTGCTTAAAATGAGTTTCTTATAAGCAGCATATTGTAGGATTCTGGTTTTTAATCCTCTCTGCTATTTGCTTACGTTTTAAGGGAGAATTCATCTCATTCACATTCAAGGTTATGATTACTAATTCTTTATTGCCCTCCATGCTATCTTCCCTCTGTTTGTATTTTTCCCCCTTTCCCCCCTTTATCCATGTTCCCCAGTAGTTTGTTTCTGAATTCTACCCCCTTCAGTGTTTGCCCTCCTATATCACACCCTCCCCGTTCTTTCCCCTTTCCCTTTTTCCCTTCCCTTTCTTTTGTTATTTCCTTTTCTCCCCCACTCCCCTTCCCTTTCTCCATTCCCCCCTCCCCTTTTCCCCTTTTAATACTTAAAAGGTTAGATGTTTTATAAGTTAACTGAGTATGTGTAGGTTGACTTTAAGCCAAGTCTGATGAGAAGATTCAGGTGTTTCTCCTCTGCTCCCTTCTTCCCCTCTATTACCATAGGATTTTTGTTCCTCTTAGTGTAATGAGATTTACTCTATTCAATCCCCTCCCTCTTCCAGTCTCTTTCCTATCCCCCTTTTTAAGGAGGTAGTGTTTTTTAAGATCATTCTAAGTCATAGAAAATTCCGAGTGTCCCTTCTACTTCAGTATATTCTATCGAATAGAGTCGAAATTCCTGAGAGTTATTAAGTCTTTCTTCCAAGTGGGGTTAAAGCCAGTTACATCCCATTAGATAGCAGTTCCGTGGATAGGTCATGAATGTCCATCATTTCTGGCTAGGTGTATTCTCTCTCTGTTAGAGTTACAATTCTCAAGATTTATGAGAATTCCCCCCCACCCACCCCGCCAACCCATGCTGCGATATAGCCAGTTTCAACTTACTGGATTGCATTTTTTTCCCTTTTACCACCACCTTTTTTTTTTAAACCTTTTCATTTGTCTCTTGAACCTCCTGTTTGATGTTCAAATGTTCTGTTTAGCTCTGGTCTTTTCATTAGGAATTTTTGGAATTCTTCCAGTTTGTTAAATGTCCATCTTTTTCCCCTGGAAGAGAAGGCTCAACTTTGCAGGAAAGTAGATTCTTGGCTGCATTCCAAGCTTCCTTGCTCTTCGAAATATCTCATTTGAGGCCCTTTGATCCCTTAATGTTGATGCAGCCAGGTCCTGAGTGATCCTTACTGTGGCTCCTTGATATTTAAATTGTTTCTTTCTGGCTGCTTACAGGATTTTCTCTTTTATCTGATAGTTCTGGAGTTTGGCCACAACATTCCTTGGTGTTTTCATTTGAGGATCTTTTTCCGGTGGGGATCGATGTACTCTTTCGATAACTACTTTGCCCTCTAATTCCATGATATCAGGGCAGTTTTCCATCACTAGATCCTGTAATATTAAGTCCAGGCTTTTTTTCTCTTCAATGTTTTCAGGAAGTCCTATATTTTCAGGTTGCCCCTCCTCGATCTAGTCTCGAGGTCAGTGCTTTTGTTGATGAGGTATTTTACACTTGTTTCTATTTTTTCTATTTTTTGATTTTGTTTAACTGACTCTTGCTGTCTCATGGAGTCATTAGTTTCTGCAGACTCCATTCTTTTTTGGGGGGAGGAGTTTTCTTCATTAACCTTTTGTAAATCCTTTTCCAATTGGTCAATTCTACTTTTGAAAGAGCTTTCCATTTGACCAATTGAGGTTTTGAGAGAATTTCTTTCTTTTTGCATTTGCCATTTGAGGATCTGAGAGAATTATTCTCATTTTGTAATTGTCCAATTGATGATCTGAGAGATTTATTCTCCTTTTGTATTTGTCCAATTGTACTTTCTAAGGTTTTGTTTTCTTGTTGCAAGGTATTAATTTTCTATCCCAAAGTTTTAATCTCCTTCCTTATTTCTTCAAGGAAGTCTTTCTGTGCTGGAAACCAGATTGTTTTCTCCTCAGAGGTTCCAGGTCTCTCTGAGTTAGGGTCTTTCCCTTCCAGGAATTTTTCTATGGCTCCACCTTTTCGCTGACCCTTCTTCATTTTGCTAAGACCTTGAGTTGTGGGGGGGGGGGTGCTGGTTCACCAGGGCTTGGGATTGCTAAAGGCTTTACTCCCTGAGTGCAGTTTCTGTGGCTGGCCAGGAAGAGGTGTTGGTTGATTTCTCTGGAGTGTCTGTGACCTTGGCCGAGGCCTTCTCCCTTTGCTTGAAGGGAGGAGTTGGAGCTATTGAATTCTTTTGCCTTCAATCAATGGTGGGCTTTACCCTGGCCTGAGGTCATTCCTCAACTGGGCTGGTTCTTCTGCTCACACACCTGGGCCTGAGGCAGAAGTAGTTTGCATTTGTTTGCTCTGAAGAAGTCTGAGCTGTAATGGGACTTGAGTTCCTCAAGACCCAAGGAGCCCAGGCATGGTGTCCACAGCTCTCCTGCACCAGAACTCTCCCCCCAACCCCGTCTGCAAGCTCCAGGGGGACAGGGCCAACACCAGCGCCTCTGCTGCCCCACTGACCCAAGCCCCTGTCATCCAGCCCCATCTCTGATCCAGCAAGTCTGGCTCTCAATTCAGCTGTTAATCTGGCTGATCCAGGGCTGATCCTCCCTCTGAGCCCAGACTCACCAGCTCGAATTCAGCCAAAACTGCAGCCAGAGGCAAATCCTGAGGTAGATGTTCTTTCTCCTGGCTTTTCTTTCTGGGTTTTGTGGGTCGGATTTCTTTTAAGATGTTTGTTTAGGGGGCCGCTAGGTGGCGCAGTGGACAAAGACAGGCCTTGGAGTCAGGAGTACCTGGGTTCAAATCTGGTCTCAGACACTTAATAATTACCTAGCTGTGTGGCCTTGGGCAAGCCACTTAACCCCATTTGCCTTGCAAAAATCTAAAAAACAAAAAACAAAAAAAAAGAGGTTTGTTTCATGTGATAGATGGGGAAGAGATCAGGAGACTTTAGAACTGTGCCTGTCTCCTCTCCGCCATCTTGGCCCAAAGTCCGGAACTTAGTTCTTTCTTTTTAAAAAAATTTTTTTTTTAATTTATTTTTTGTTCTCATTTTGTACAAATGTTTTTCTTTACATTAATAAAATATACTTGTTTACAAGTAAACAAAATACCCCTCCCCCCATGAATATAGATAGACTTGCTTGGGCAAAAAAGTAAAGGGGGAAGAAAAAAATTAAAATTAAAAAAAATAATAGTAATAATTGTAGGTATGGCCAGGTGGTGCAATGGACGAAGCACCAGCCCTGGAGCCATGAGCATCCAAGCCCATATCCAGCCTCGTAAACCCAATAATCACCCAGCCATGTGACATGCAAGCCACCTGATCCCCACTGCCCTGCAAAAACCAAAAAGAAAAAAAAAGACCCAAAATAAAATAAAATAGTAATAATAGTAGGGGTGGCTGGGTGGCAAACAGAGCATTGGCCCTTGAGCCAGGAGCACCTGGGTCCGAATCCGGCCCCAGACACCCAATGATCCCTGCTATGTGGCCCCAGGCAGGCCACCCAGCCCCACTTGCCCTGCACCTTCCCCCAAATAATAATAACAAAAAATGTGTTTCAGTCTTTGTTCCAACACCATTAACTCTGTCGTGAGTGGATCACATTCTTTATGATAAGTCCATCACAAAAGTTAATTCCATATTTTTCTAACATTGCCATTGCTGATTGCAACTCCCTCCTTTCTTATTTCTCCACTACCATGTACTATATTTTCTCTCTCCTTTCACTCTGACTCTGCTGTAGGGTTGCTGAGTAGCACAGCAGACAGATCCCTGGTCCTGGGGCCAAGAAGCCCTGAGCCCCCATACCACCCCTTAGGCCCAGAATCCACCTGGCCCTATGGTCCTGGGCAGGCCATCAAATCCCAGCCCCTTGCAAGAAGTAGAAAAAGAAAATGTGTTATATCTGACCACTGTGCCCCCATGGTCCACCCTCCTCCTTTATTCACATCCCCACCCCTTGCCCCTGCTCCCCCCCTCCTTCTTACTCCAGTTGTCTATACCCCATTGAGTATATTTGCTGTTTCCTCTCCTAGCCATCTCTGATGAGAGCAAAGGTTCCCTCATTCCCCCTTGCCTCCCCCCTTCCATATCATTGCAATACCTCATTGTAATAAAAAAAATCTTATTATGTGAAATAGCTTGGACTATTCCCCCTTTTTTCTTTCTCCCATTCCATTTCCCTTTTTTTCTTATTGACTCCATTTTTACACCATATTTTATCTTCGAATTCAGCTTTCTCCTGTGCTTCAACTATAAAAGCTCCCTCTACCTGCTCTATTAACTGAGATGGTTCATATGAATATTATCAGTATCATTTTTCTATACATGCAGTTCATCCTCATTAAGTCCCTCATATTTCCCCCCCTCTCCTCCAATCTCCATGCTTCACCTGAGTCCTGTATCTGAAGATCAAACCTTCTGTTCAGCTCTGGCCATTCCAAAAGGAACCTTTGAAATTCCCCTGATTCATTGAAAGTCCATCTTTTTCCCTGGAAGAGAACATTCAGCCTTGCTGGGTAGTTCATTCTTGGCTGCATTCTAAGCTCTTTTGCCTTCTGATATATTGTATTCCAAGCCCTATGAGCTTCCAGTGTAGCTGCTGCTAAGTTCTGTGTGATCCTGACTGCAGCTCCACGATATTTGAACTGTGTCTTTCTGGCTGTTGGTAATATTTTCTCTTTGACTTGGGAGTTCTGGAACTTGGCTATAATATTCCTAGGGGTTGGTTTTTTGGGATCTCTTTCTCGGCGGGGATCGGTGGATTCTCTCCATTTCTATTTTGCCCTCTGCTTCTAGAATATCAGGGCAATTTTCCTGTAGTAATTCTTTGAAAATGATGTCAAGGCTTTTTTCCTGATCATGACTTTCAGGTATTCCAATAATTTTCAAATTATCTTTCCTAAGTCTGTTTTCCATATCAGTTGTTTTTTCAATGAGATATTTCACATTTTCTTCTAATTTTTCATTTTTTTGGTTTTGAAGTATTGATTCCTGATTTCTGGTAAATTCATCAATCTCCCTGAATTCTATTCTTTGTCTGAAGGATTTATTCTCCTCAGAGAGTTTTCTTATCTCTTTTTCCATCTGGCCAATTTTGCTTTTTAAAGCATTCTTCTCCTCCATAATTTTTTGAACTGTTTTATCCATTTGACCTAAGCTGTTTTTTAGCATGCTATTTTCTTCAGCATATTTTTGGATTTCCTTGACTAAGCTGCTGACTTCATTTTCATGTTTTTCCTGCATCTCTCTCCTTTCTTTTCCCAGTTTTTCTTCTAACTCCCTCATTTGGTTTTCAAAGTCTTTTTTGAGCTCTATCATAGCCTGAGCCCAATTTCTGTTTTTCTTGGAGTCTTTAGATGCAGGAGCTTGTGCTTCCTCATTTCAGACTGAGTATTTTGATCCTTCCTGGGCTCATTTTCAAAATCTTTCTCAATGGTCTTCCTCTTGTTTCTTTGTTCATTTTCCCAGCCTAAGCCTGTTTTTTGGGGGGTGCTTCCTGAGCTTTTGGGACACTCCCACAAGGGTCTCAGTGTGTGAGGTTCTGTCCTCCCTCCTGGTCTGTGAATGACCATAAGCGTCCCCCTCTGCCACGGGGCTGAGGTGGGGGGGGGCCCTGCTGTTCTATGGGGGGGCCTAGACTGTGATCAGAATCTGAATGTGCTCAGAGCTCCAGAGTCCTGTTCCAGGGGCAGAGGACAGAGCTCTGTAGCCTCTCTTCACTCCCCTCCCTCAGCTCAATGGGCTCATGCCCTGGGGGCTCCACCTGCTTCTGTTTCCCGGTCTAGGCTGTGTGCCCTGAGGGCTGGGCTCCACGTGCTCACTCTGGCAGGGGTCCCCCCCCCCCCCCGTTCCCCCACTTTGTGCCAGTGCTCCCCGGGGTGCAGCTCAGGAGACTCCCCCGCTGCTGTGAGCCTCAGCTCCCAGCGCCCTAGGGCTGCCTCCGGGAGGCTGAGGTTCTTTGGCTCTGGTGGGCCACCCCTCTGGCGTCGCCCCTCCGGCCCTGGGGGAGCAGAGCCCTTTTGCTCTTCTCCAGGTTACCTTGAGTAGGAGAACTGCCTCACTAGGTCCCTTTGTGGGTTCTGTCTCTCGAAAGTTTAGTTAGAGTCCTTAGTTTATGAGTTTTTATCAGAGAGCTCCTAAGAATGGATCCCTTCCTGTTGCCATCTTGGCTCTGCCCCCACCCAACTTATTTCTTTAAAGATTTTGGTAAATATATTTTAGGGTAATTGATTTCCTTTATAATTCTATGTATTTTATTTAATGTATTCAAAAATCAGTATTCTAGAGGAGTCAAATTTTTTTTCTTTTTTTTTTGCAAGGCAATGGGGTTAAGTGGCTCGCCCAAGGCCACACAGCTAGGTAATTATTGTCTGAGGCTGGATTTGAACTCAGGTACTCCTGACTCCAGAGCCAGTACTCTATCTACTGCACCACCTAGCCACCCCTAGGAGTCAAATTTTAAAATAATTTCCCAGTTGATAAATAAAAGGTCGAAGGTTAGGAACAAGCAGTTTTTCAGTGTCATGAAAAAATGCTCTAAATCACTAATGATTAAAGAAATGCGCATTAAAACAACTTTTAGGTACCATCTCATACCTATCAGATTGGGTAATATGTCAAAAATGTTAATGATAAAAGTTGGAGGGGGAAGTGGGGAAACACTAATGCAATTTTTTTTTTGGCAAGGCAATGGGGTTAAGTGACTTGGCCAAGGCCACTCAGCCTAGTAAATATTAAGTGTCTGAAGCCAAAAATTGAACTTGGGTCCTCTTGACTCCAGAGCCAGAGCTCCATCCACTGTGCCACCCAGCTGCCCCTGCTAATGCATTGTTAATGATGTTGTGAATGATCTAATCATTCAAGAAAGCAATTTGGAACAATAGCAGAAGAGCTATAAAAATATGCATACCCTGGGGCAGCTAGGTGGTATAGTGGATAAAGCACCAGCCCTGGAATCAGGAGTACCTGGGTTCAAATCCCACCTCAGACACTTAATTACCTAGCTGTGTGGCCCTTGGGCAAGCCACTTAACCCTGTTTGCCTTACGAAAAACCTAAAAAATATGCATACCCTTTTGAGCCAGCAATACTATTAATAGGTCTGTATCCCAAAAAGATTTTTTTTAAAAAGGCCTATTTTTGTGATGATAAGAAATGGAAATATGGGGGATGCCTATCAATTGGGGAATAGTAAATAAATTGTAACAAAACAAGGAAACAGGAACTGATGCAGACTGAAGTGAAAGGAACTAGAACATTGTACTCAGTATTATTGTTTGGTTCTTTTCTTGAAGAGGCCCATGATATCAGGAAGGTAATGCTGTGACTTACAAATGAATTGGATTTAAGTGAGGGAGGATTGGGCAAAGACACTAGCCTCACTTTCTCCTCTGGACCCATCTGGGTTCAGTGGCAAGATATGGATTAGAACAACTGGAGATGACCACAGTGCAGTGGGAGACCTTAGCCTTTTTCAGTTAAGGTCTTGCCATTCAGTGACTAGGTAAGAAATAAGACTAAAAATGGCTTCTTTGGCTAATTAAAAAAAAAACTCAATCTGGGAGGTGAAGACTTTTAAGGGTTTCTGGGGCAAAACTGAAACTGTCATTCCACTCCACTCTGAGCCATTAGGGTCCAAACAATGGCCAAGTAAGGCTTGGGTTGAGACCTGGTGTTAACCAAACAATAAGAGCCAGAGTGATTTTGAGTTTTAGGCATGGTAATTCCCAAGATATCTTGTGTGGTTTCAGTGATCAAAATTTATATTCCTTTGGGATGCAGGCAAGGAAGGATATGATTCCCTATGGGGACAAAGGGAGAGAAGGAGGGTCACAGTAACAGCAATCTTATTTGAAGATCAACAACAGTAATGACTTCACTATTCTCAGCAATACACTGATCCAAGACAATCCCAAAGGATTCAATACAGACTGAAGCTTGATTTCTTTTTCTAACTCAAAATGACTAATATGGAAATGTTTCACATTTGCACACGTATACCTATATTAGATTGTTTACCATATCAGGGAGGAGAAAGGGGAGGGAAAGAAGGATAGAATTTGGAACTCAAAACTTAAATATTGAATGTTAAACAAAGCAAAATACAAGAGGTCTTTAGTCTTCACCAGATTGAATCCCTGGACTAGATAATTATTTCTATGATTTTGTTTAGTTGTTACAATCATGTCCAACTCTTCATGACTAAAAAAACAGTAAAATCAAATGTTTCCACAGAAAAAGGCCCCACAAGGAAGAAATTAAGATCATGGCCAGATCTTTGACAAGTTATTTTATCTACTTCCTCCACTTTTCAAAACATAAAATGTGGTATAATAACTAAGATTCTAGGACATACAGTGGGCATTGTGAAAATTATTTCGATTCTGCTTATTCTATTCAATATTCATTCGGATCTAACTGTTTCACTGAATTTTTTATTCTTAAGACACAATAATAATCCATTAGGTTCATAAACAGCCATGTGTTCACTCATTTCTCCAGGAGTCAACAGCCTCTTCTATGCTATTAAAAAGTTCCTGTTTGTATATGTGGAACCTTTTTCTTTGTTTGACCTTGTATGCTGAATCAAATAGCATGTGTTGATGGAAGTGATTTTCTTAATCTAACATCAAATTGCCTTCCAGAATGGATGAACTGTTTCATAGTTCCAGTAGTGCCTGCCTTCCCACAGCTCAACAGCTATCATTTTTGTCTTTTGATGTTTTTTGGCAATTTATTATTAGTGATCTGGAACATCCTATGTGGTTGTGGATAGCTTGTGCTCCCCCCCCCAAACTCTGCTTATATTCTTTGGCAAGGCAGTGAGTGGCGTGTGTGTGTGTGTGTGCGTGTGTGTGTATTCCTTACGTATCTTGGAACATCAAAGTTTTATCAGACATTTGCTGCAAAAATTTTTCCCAATTAACTCATTGATTTTAATTTTTTTGTACTGATTTTTCCATGCAAAAGTTTTTCATCTTTAATCTTCTCTGATCTCTATACGTTAAGAATTCTTTCTTTAATCATAGTTGTACAAAGTATATATTTTATCAATTTTTACTGTTTGAATTATTAATGTGTGATCTATTATAATAAACATAACAGAAAACTCATAGCTTATTCTATATTTCTATCAAGTTGAGTTTTTAGAAGTTCTAATATAAGTAGGATTTTTTGAAAACTATTGGCAACATGAACACTGGAGTGATAGTCTTAGTTCATACACCACATTTTATATTTTGAAAAGTGGAGGAAATTGAGATAAAATAACTTGTCAAAGATCTGGCCATCTTAATTTCTTCTTTGTGGGGCCTTTTTCTATGGAAATACTGATTTTACTGTTGTAAATGTTAGTTTAATGCTAGTTATGCCAACTATAGGTAATGTTAGGTAAATCATTTATCCTTTATATAGTCCTGGTTTTCTCATCTGGGGAGAGTAAAGGGAGGAGTTAACTGAATTGTCCCTAGTTAGAGGTCTTATATTTAGTTAAATATTTTACTTTTCTTTAGTTTTTGCAAGGCAATGGGGGTTAAGTGACTTCCCTATGGTCACACAGCTAGGTAATTATTAGTTGTCTGTGGAGGTCACATTTGAACTCAGATCCTCCTGACTTCAGATTGAAACATCTAGAGGTGATTTATGTATAATTTTTAATAATTTTGTTTTAAGATCACTTTTCAGAATTCCTCAGATAATGATAATAATAATAATAATATCATTTCCATAGATAGCAAGTATTATATGCTGGGCACTGATTGTATAAAATGCTTTTAAAGTATTATCTTATTTGATCCTCAACCTAGTTAGGAGGAGGTAGGTGCTATTATCACCAATTTATAGATGAGGAATCTAAGGTTAACAGAGATTAAACGATTTGTCCAAAGTTACACAGCTTAAAAGTCTGAGAATGAATTTGAACTCAGGACTTCCTGACTTCAGGCCCCATGCTCTGTGCATAATGGTGCCACCTAGCCCTGTGATGCAACATTTGGTTTTAAAAGGAGACAAAAACTAAATGGCTGCTCCATTAATAAACATTTCAGGCATGTAGCACTAATGCTGAGATGTTTTACTGGGACAGGCTGAAAAAAAGTACCACAAAGAAGTCTTTTTCTCTGCTTCTTTTTATGCTAGAGCCTGTGCAAGACAAATGCTCACAGATCATCAAATCAGATGTGGGCTTCAGGAATCTCATTTTGGAAGCTCTATGGAGGTTGGATCAGATCAGGAAGAAGCTTGAGGCAGAAAGCAATTAAGAGGCTACTGTAATAAGTTCGGGTGAGAGGTGCTGAGGGCCTGAACTTAGGTGATGGCTACTTATAGATAATGGAAAATTATAGGTTCCCAAGTAACTTTGCAGAAATTATCAAGTATTATTTAAGAAAAGGGAAGTTTTTTCAGTAACAAAATTTTAAAAAATTAATGTTGAAAAAAGACCGACAGTAAAGAATGACAGAAAAGACCTCATGTATTTGTTGCATGATTCATATAAGTAAAAGAATTACAAGAAAAACATTTTCTGCAACACAAATTAAACGAGCTATTTTATTGAGAAACTTGTTATAGTATTGAGGTCACAGTACAAATTTTCATTCAATAAAACTGGCATATCCTTAATTCTAAAAATATTTTAACATAACAAAAGTACTCTGTTAACCAAACTTATAGATCACAATGATCAAGTTTTCTGTCAGTAAACTTTCTGTGCTAAAAGAGTTTTTCCCTTTAAGAAAACTTATGCAATAACTTGTGCAAAGGTAGTAAGATTGATTCTTAATTTAAATTTGAGATACTTACATGCAATCTGGCATCTCAAATACCTAAGCCTAAAATCAGTCTAAAGTCCAGAGCATTAAGTCACAAACAGAATGTAAAAAATAAGGTTTCCTTGCCAAGGTGACTCTAATTGACAAAACAAACAACTCCACCCCCAAAACATAATTTAAAACAAATTTCATGGCAAAGTGTTTAGATTTGCTCTTATTAAATCAGCACAAATATTTAGCATAGGGGTTATTAGTAAACAAGGTGTAAAAATAAGACAACTTGGGCATAATATTTTCTAGACAGATTAAAAAAGTTACTGTTAAAATTTATGAAATAAATAACATCAAGTAAGTCACACATGATCACCTTTTTCTCTCCATCTTTTCCCCCACCAATCTCATACCAGAAATATTTTAAAACTGCATAGAACATGAATAACTTAAATTTATAGATACTTAGAAATTGGCATGCCAAAAATTAAATTCTAAAATTTATAGCAGCATATTAGATATGGCTTCAAAAATAGTTTGAAATATGTAAAAGGCTTTCATTTTTATCTGTCTCCCCAGTGCTTGGCAAAGTGCACAGCATGTAAGAGATACATGATAAATGATTGTTGATATGAACCAGACAATGGGGTTGAGTGGCTTGCCCAAGGCCACACAGCTAGGTAATTATTAAGTGTCTGAGGCTGGAATGAACTCAGGTCCTTCTTACTCCAGGGCTGATGCTCTATCAATTGTGCCACCTAGCTGCCCCTTCTTTCCTTTCTTAATGTCTCTAAACAGTGGTTCAGAAGAGATGTGCAAAATTTTTCTTACCTGGGATGGGAAAATTACATTTTTTGTATACGTGTCTGTGTGTGTGAATATATACATATATAAACACACACATATATGTGCATATATATATATATAATCAAAAATTATGGTAGTAATTTTGTGGTGTAATGTTAAACTGCTCTAATTATAACATGCATAATAAAAAAGAGACTGGACTACATTTTAACTTCTGTTAATAGATTTGTGGAGATTATCTCCTACCTTTTGATGGAAAAGCAAGAAAAAATGTATTTTAAAAACATAGACTCATTGTGTTTCTGGTTTAAATGAGCACCACTTGTCAAGAAGTTGGGTGGTGGTGAAGAAATGAAGAATTAGAAGAAAGGCCTCTTAATAAAATGATTTTCCAAGTCTCTCCATGAAGTGCAATTGTTAAGTGCAAATTATACATAATTTTGAGATTCATAAATAGTAAAACTCAATATCCATTTGCAAAAATTCAACATTTTAGAGTTGTGGCTTATTTGGTTATTAAAATGTTAAATAATTACATGCAAATCAATCATTAACAATTTTTGTTCCAACTTATGATTATTACATTCAATAGGAGCTCTATAATAATAATGATTATAGTAGGGAAAAATTATTCTTGGATTTTTGTTTGATAAAGTTTCCTTATGTGTTTAGATCCACACATTTTAGGTTGAGGGGGAAAGTGAGGTAGGGGATGAGTGCTCAATTTCTACCTGCCTGTCCTGTGAGGATGCACCTGAAGTAGTGCCTAAAGGACTTTCTGTGGGACTATCCTGAAGAAATCGGTAAAATAAATATTCATCCCGAAACTCATATTCATTGGTAATGTGCTGTACAACTCCTCCTTGTACCAGCCTGTCTCCATACAGCACTGCTTCACCACGGTCAGAGGCAAGGCCAACTTCAATTAACCAGTTCACCAGGTCACAGCCACAGAAAGTTCCAGTAGAGGTCTTTGCACCACACCTGTATGTCAAAGGAAGGATTCACCCATATGTTGTGTAAATCTGCTATCAGCACTGTATAACAGGAGGCAGGCAAGGAAAAATGGAAAACAAGGAAAGACAGCATGATAGTTGGTAGGTAAAAAAGTATGGTAGTAAAGAAACCATTTTTGGATGTAATGGCTTGTTAAATTACAAAAATCATTTTAAAAATATGTTTATAAAAATGAAACTTAATACATGGAAAACCATATACAAAAGTGACATACTCTAAATGAATGCTTAAATCATTGTATAATATAATCAACTTTTGTAATATCTTTGTTAGAGAGGACTACTACATAAACTTTAAATAAAATCTGTCCAATTATAAAATTACCAAATCTTTTCATCAGTACTGTAAATATTAAAGTACAGCAAATTAGTAATTGCTTTTCAAGCAATATGTTTAATCAGAGACCTTTAAAAGTATGTGGTATGACACTTTTGATTATTTCAAATGCATTCCCAATACAAATACATGGTTCCTCATGTCTCAGCAAATAAGATTCATGGCAACAAGAAAAAAGAACCAAATGAACCTGTGAATTTTAATAGAAGCAAATAATGGGCATGCAATATACACAATAAAAGCATAAGTCAAGCAAAAGAACTATTACAGAGCAAAAAAGGAGGCAGCAATCAAAGATCAAGGTAAGATAAGGAATGCAGGTAATGAAAAAATACATTTAATTATGTAAGCTATTTAAAACATACAAAAATCACAAAAAGCTAATAATATGCATTTTAAACAACATCACTATGAACACAAAAATGTTATTTCAGGTACAAATAAGATGGCAATACATCTTGATTTGTAAACTAAATTTCAAACATGAGACTGATGCCCTAAATAATATGTGGTTGAACATTCATTCTTATCAATTATAAACAATTAAAATTTATTAAGGTTCTTGACCCTCATTCTTCTGATGATTATATAATGACATCTCATGGACCCTTACAAAAGGACAGTGATCACTACTAAACAAGCATGGAAAGGGTACAGTTGAAGAGAAGGTTTACCACCACTCAATAGCCATATAGCTCAGCAGTCCTAAAAAGAGACAGCAGCACTATGGTTCCCTTTCTGCTTCATAACTTGTATGATGGTGTCAAATGAAATTTCCTTTTAAAAATTTCACAAAGCCAATTTTCTCAACCCATTGAACTGCTCGGGGAAACTATTCATATCATTTAACAAAGTAAAGCCATTATGTGGTCTGTAATACTCATCTTTGATTATCTACTTTTTCACTTTTCCCCATTATACAATTTTAAAAATGTTCAAGGCAACATATTTCTCCTTCATACTTCAATATCAGAGGTTAAGATCAATTGGTTTCCATGGATATTATTGAGATACCAGAAAGTATAAAGACTAGGACTTAAGGTTGAAAAACAGAGTAGTTGGTGCCAGAACTATTACAGTGTGTCAGAACTATTAATTACAGTTTTGAAAATATTTTTAATAAAAAATGACAGGAGAATATGAAAATAAATTTTTTTCTAAATTCAAAAGTCTTTAAACTTTTCTAAAAAGGAATAATAGCTCATGTCCATCTCTCAATTCTAATATTGTAATGTTTTGGTTTTCAGATCATGTTTTCATAGTTCATATGGGAAAGAAAAGTTAGCATCTCAAAACTATCTAAAGATGGTCTAAATATGTTGCAGAAGTTTGTTTAAGGGATAATCTATTTCTCACATGCACTGATCTATGGATCAAGTATTTTTAATTAATGTACACAATGGTATTATTTAATCTGAAAGGTGAGTCCAAAATTTAATATTCTAGTTAATAAGGATCTCTTGCCCACCTTCTTTCCTTGACGATGCTTCGGACACAGAGATCACGGTGATAATGGACAAACTGCTGACAGGTCATTCTGATCTCCTCAGGAACAGGTGATGATCCATTTTCCATTGTTTCTTTATTACTCCAGAGGAATTCAAATCTAAAAGCAAAGAGGCTATCTGTAGGAAGGATAGAAAAGGTCCCCCAACAAAAGGGACCTATTCTATAAAAACATGAAGAGTTGCAATCTACTGGCATACTCATGTCAGAAGCAAAAATTATCTTGATTGACATTTTATCCCTGAGATACATAAGCCAAATTTGGCAGTTGTAGAGCACTAGCCTAGGAGTCAGGAGGACAGGAGTTCAAATCCTGCCTCAGACATTTGACTTACTAGCTGTGTGACCTTACGCAAGTCACCTAACCCTGATTACCTCCCATCCAGGGTCATCTCTAGTCGTCCTGATTCCTATCTGGCCCCTGGACCCAGATGGCCCTGGAGGAAAAATTGAGGCTGGTGACTTGGCTCAGTATCCCCCTTATTCAAATCCAATTCCCATGCACATCATCGCATCCCCTCCCCTCTCAGATGTCTTGGTCATCTTTTAGAACGGACATCATCATTGTGATTTGTCAAACTCCATATTCCTTGGAATGTATTTATGTCTTTACAGAGATCAAAGAATTTAACATTTTTGTGTAATAGGCCAGTTTCCTGTATATCTTAAATGTAGAACAATTCTTGTATACCAGTAACATTCCAGCTTGTAGTCTATTTGTTCTTTAAACCGATCGTTAATAAAAGATGACTACATCTCCTGTTAATGACTAAAGTTCAATGTCTCATTTAAATATCATGGAACTACCCTGACTTCTTTAGGGATCCCACTTCAGGAGGGGGAGGCAAGAAGGCAAAGTAAAGAAGCACTCAGTTCAGCTCTCCCAAATTCCCTTCCAAATAAGTCTAAAAACCACTTCAAATCAAATTCTGGACTGGCAGAACCAATAAAGGCTGAAAAAGTCTGTTATGTGGCAGTGGGGGGGATAGGACTGGAGCACAGCACAGATCTTGCATTGCAGGTTATACCAGTTTGCCTTCTAAGGGTGAGGGTAGGGGTGGGGGGCAGCTAGGTGGCGAAGTGGATAGAGCACTGGTCCTGGAGTCAGAAGTACCTGAGTTCAAATCCGGCCTCAGACACTTAATTACCTAGCTATGTGACCTTTGGCAAGTCATTTAACTCCACTGCCTAGCAAAAAACCATAAAACAAAAGCAAAACAAAACAAGGGGAGGATAAAATGGGAGGGAAGAAGAAAATTTGGAACTCAATTTTTTTTTTTAGTTTTTTCCAAGGCAAATGGGGTTAAGTGGCTTGCCCAAGGCCACACGGCTAGGTAATAAGTGTCTGAGGTCGGATTTGAACCCAGGTACTCCTGACTCCAAGGCAAGCGCTCTATCCACTGTGCCACCTAGCCGCCCTCAATAGTTCTTTTTAAAATGGAAACAATGCTACTGGATTTATAGTGAGACTTCAGTACTTTATCGTGATTATTTATTACAAATAAATGAATCAGCAGATGATAATCAGTTTCTGCTATAGACATTGGGGTCTAAAACATTATCTTAAGGGAATTATTTTTGCCATTAGCTTTATTAAAATAGATAACACTTAAAAATTAAATTTACCTTCTTTTGAAGGGGAGGATAATAAAATGTTTGTCCAACCCAAAGATTCCAAAGGAAATGAAACCCTGATAAAAAAAATAGATAAAATTACATATTTAGAACCTAGAAATAAAATTTCAAGACAAAAATTAGGACAAGTTACTAACATTCACTCTAGTAATCAAAAATTTAAAAGTAACCAAAAAAATCTTTAAAGTTCTAATCTTGAAACAACATTTTCCAGCTTGCTTGTTCTAGGTACCTGGTCTTGCCACTTTTATTAACAATCTGTGTTATTCCTCTAGAAATAAACCACAGACTAAGGAAAGGAAGAGACCTCTGTTGTCTGTAATGTTCCTGTTACTCCTATCAGTACTGTGGAGCAGAGACTAGTTTCACAAGCAGAGTCAGAAAGACCTGGGAAGATATTTAGTAGTTTTTACCTCAACCTTCACATCCGTGCTATTGGGAGGGGAAATAATGTAGTAGAAGTAATTGTTTCAAATCAATGTGTGGTTCTGGATTTTTACTTTTTCATGAATGTGGTACCTACACCTTGCATCTCTACCATGTAATTTTATGCATGAATTCATGTTTCTAAATCATATATGCCTTTGAAGCAATTTTCAGAATTATTTGCATTCTGGTATAAAAGTTCATCCATAGAAAATGGTGCTGGAAATAACTAAAACATATTTTTGTGTATTGCAGACTCTTGTTATATATACTTTATAGGGTAGAAATTGTTTCATAAACAATTAGTACTTAATTCAGACTGAAATAAGATAATCCAAAGCAAAAAGGAAAATAAAAAATCATTTATATTGAACCTTAATTATCACTGTATTACAATTCTAATTGTTACATCTTAAAATGATCTTAAATAAAATACCTTGAATCTCTGACTTATCCAACCTATTTTTTCATGTTTATTAAACATTACTCATCTTTATTAATTCTACAATCCAGCCAAACTAGTCTTCTTGCTATTTTTTATGCACAGTATCTAGAACATCTTGAAGGCATTATCTAGCTTTTTTTTTGTCCTGTATTTCTTTTGTAATTATGTGTGTCTGTGTATTATATACAAGCATAGTTTATATAGGCAATACATACAAGCATATATTTACAAATACACACACCCCTAAATACACATCTACCTACAATTGTTTTCCCATTTATATCCACATTCCTTCCCTGGTAGAACATAAAGTCCTTGGGAGGAGTTGTTTCATTTTGTCTTTGTATTCTTAGAGCCTGACACATGTTGGCAACATAATAAAGGTTTGTTTTTTTTTTTTACTAAGTTCAACTTCTTGAAACACACTCTTAAGTTCTTTCTTCAAAGCATCAGCCTGAAAACAGAGCTCTCCTCTCAAATTTTTCATGATATAGATTCCAAAAGGGGTTTTGCTAATTACAAGTTGCTTATAATGTCAAAATTAAATAAACGTGAAAGAACTTGCTAATTTCTCCACTAATAAATGCTTACTGATTGATTAAAATTCCATTTTGTTATCTCCATGTGTCATAGAAGAGACCCTTGAGATGTACTGTACAAGTAGCTCGGTGGATAGAGCACTGGTCCTGGAATCAGAAGGCCTGAGTTCAAATCTGGTCTCAGACACAAACTGTGTGACCTGGGGCAAGTTACTTAACCATGATTGCTTCACATCCAGGGCCATCTCCAGTCATCCTGATTCATATCAATTCACTGAACCCAGATAGCTCTGGAGGAGAAAATGAGGCTGGTGACTGAATGTAACATCCCTTCATTCAAATCCAATTTATGTACTTGTCATGGCATCACCTTCCTTTGAGAAGGAACCCTGGGTTCTTGAAAGCTGTAGTAATGGGATACATGCTCTTGCAGGTGTACCTAAGCTTAAAGTATGAGTATAGTATAGTGACAGACTTCATATCTATTAAATAAAGATTAGCCTGGCTAAGTTCAAAGAGGATCATGACAAAGCAGGCCAAAGATGTTTAATTTTTCTAACATTCCAATTTATGGAAATTGTCAAATTGTTTAAGCAGAGAAAGGAGCTGGAATTTGTACTCGAGAAGACCCACATCAATGAAAACATGGATCCTTGAAATATTGAAGATGCATTAAATTGTCAATAAATTTTAGAGTAACATTTAACACACACACACACACACACACACACACACACACACACACAGACATTATACACAGGATTTCCCAAAGTCTTAGTGTGATTTTAAGTTGCAAAAACCTAAATATGTACTTAGAACTTTAATAATACTTTCTGTTCAGGAATTATTAAAGATACTGTTAAATAATTTTCTTTATTTTATATGTAATTAAAGTTAATCTAATAATGTATAGTAAAGTTCAATTAGATCATGAGGTTCATTGCTTCTGTTTCCATGATTATTCTTGTTTTTCAAAATTAAAATGGAAGATGAATTCAGTATTTCTGGTTGGACCACTCAGAACACGACCTGGTAACTTCAATGAATATAATAATACATTTTCCCCTGCATAAACAGGCATATCTCTGACTGACATATAACATACTCAAACAGAATCAACACACACACATACACACAGCAGTTCCTTTAAAATTCTCTGTAAGTAAATACCTGTCCAAAATTGAATACTGCACAAAAAAACTGTAATTCAACATATAGTCTTCCAGGTTCCTGGTTGAAAAGCCACCACAAACAACTTGAAAGATTCTGCAAAAACATAAGAAATATTTTAAATGAAGAAAGCTATTTCTCTTATGAACCAGGATACAGTTAAAATTAAACAACTGTTTTAATTCTAAATGAACTTAATTCTTGAAAAGGAAGACTAAAGGGCAATAATATATATATATGTATATATATATATAAACACTTTTGTCTTCCTTATATATAAAAAGGATGAAAAATCCTTCTGAGAGATATCATTTATACAGATGTCTATTCTAATTATTTCTGAAGGGGAAAGACATGATCTATATTATAGGGGTTTATATAAGACATCAGTACTGCTGCTGGATGTAAAAGTGGGCAGATTTTTAAAACTAGCACTTCATGATGCAAAAATCAGATTATCAAATTAGTACTGCTACACCTTGATCTTTTCTAATTACTATGCTTACATGACAAGCAAAATGGTATCAGTTGATATCATTCTACATAAAATGAGTATTAGATGTATTGGAAAGATTCCTCCTTGTTCATTTTTATTGCCATGTCTTTAGCTATCTCAGAAAAGTACCTATCCTGGGAAGATCTCCTGAAAAGTAGTGGAGTCTGTCCATTAAGGTCATCTAATGATAAGAAACTAGTAGTTCTAAAAAATGATTCAGTGCTCACTTCGGCAGCATATATCCTAAAACTAGAATGATACAGAGTAAATTAGTATGGTTCCTGTAAAAGATTGACACACAAATTTGTGAAGCATTTTACTTATGATGAAGAGTGACCAAAAGAAAAATTCAGATTTTTTTCCCTCAAATTCTAGCTTCAAGATCTTAAATGGATAAATATCTAAGCAGATTCCATGCAAAGAAAATATTTTTTCCAGAAATATGACAGAACAATGTAAAATGAACTACTAATTCTTTTTTCCCCTTTAAAAAAAAGTTAGGATTCTATTTTGCCTATCAACTACCATTTGCAGAAGTAACTAAACTTTTTTAGCTGCCCAAATGCAATTTTTACAAAACACTTAAGGGAAAGGGTTTCAAATAAAAGTAGAAGAAATATTTACAGCAAGTAAGCCGACAATAAGTAGTAAACACAGCAACACATGTCTAGTTAGTTGTTTGTCTCCAATCTGTAGAAGTTGTTCTTCTTCCTGAGCTAATATGCAGCTCTGAGAATTACATTGACTCATACAATGCTCATCTAGAAAACATTAAGAATAATTTGTAATCAGTGTTTTTTATTTTAAGGGATTTAAAACTGCTTAATGACTTAGTAAACTATCATACGTACAAATACAACTCAGGCATAAAAGGTTATTTTACAAGTCTCTGTAGCAGCAAGGACAGATTCCTTACTTCCTCTCACAAATCGCACCTACCTGAAAAGCTATAAAACACTTGTCTTACTTTTAATTTCTAAGATCATTTTTTAAGGTTTTTTTTGCAAGGCAAATGGGGTTAAGTGGCTTGCCCAAAGCCACACAGCTAGGTAATTATTAAAGCGTCTGAGACCAGATTTGAACCCAGGTACTCCTGACTCCAGGGCCGGTGCTTTATCCACTACGCCACCTAGCCGCCCCTCTAAGATCATTTTTTAAAAAAGAGGCCTCATATTGAAAATTCTTAAATTTTACTCTTAACTGCTCTCTAAATATGTTGTATGGGCTCAACAAAGGCTTCATACTTTTCAGTTTGATTGCTCTAAAATTAATATAAATTGCAATCATCAATAGTGCCTATACTAAGTATTTTATAAATGGCTATAATATGAAATATTCAACCTACACCAGCAGGTGGCAGTAGAAAAGGGAGGAAAAAAATACCTTATCTAAGGAAACCAAATGGAATATTTTCTACATAAAAGATTTTTACAGTCGTACATGTTTCATGTGTACAGAACATTTTTTTTGTTCTTTTGCCCAACCCACGTTTAAATCAGCACATGCATCAGAAAACATCCAAAACAGGTGCATGTGTACACCCAACACATACTGCCACACCCAGTTCAGTAGCTTTAAATAATCTGGTATAGATATATGAGATAAATTCATAGCTCAGTTTCAATCTCTAAGCAAAAAAGGTCAGTGCCTTTAATAACAACAGTCACTTTATAAATAAAGAATATTTTTACAAAAAAGATATGCATATCAAAAATGGTCCTTGGAACAAAATCTTGGTTTTAGTTTCAAGTGAAAGGAAAAAGGAATATTTCTCCTGTGCAATATTTAGTACATGGTAGACACTGAGGTTTGTCCTTCATTCTCAAAGAAGACCATGACATTAGGGAGGTGATATCATGACAAGAACATGAATTGGATTTAGGTGAGGAGGATGCTGTGTTAAGTCACCAGACTCACTTTCTGCTCCACAGCCTCCTTAGACCAGAGGCCAGAAATGAATCACATCCACTGGAGATGGCCCTGGATGTGAGGCAGTCCAGGATAAAGTGACTTGCTAGTAAGTGTCTGACTTCAGGGTCAGTGTTCTACCCAATGCAGCATCTAGCTGCCCTACATGTTGAAAGGCAGACATTAAAAAATACTAACTAATGAATTCAATGCTATTTAGCAGGTTATTAACATTCTGGATATTTGGGGGAAGAAGGTGGAAAGGGGTAGAAGGGAAATAGGCTATTAAGTATGAGAATAAATAGTGACTAGTAACTGAGGTATCACGATATAGAAGACAAGACTCAGAATTCTATAGACATAGGCTTAAATCTTGCATTAATTACTTTATAGTTGAATAGTCCTAGGCAAGAGACTTCATCTCACTGGACCTCATTTCCCATATGAAGGAACTGGATGTTTTGACCTCTAAGGTCACTTCAGCTTTAAATCTACGATTCTAATAAGATACCTAAAAGAAAATAGCTTTTTTTTTAGATTTTTTTTTTCAAGGCAATGGGGTTAAGTGGCTTGCCCAAGGCCACACGACTAGGTATTTATTAAGTATCTGAGGTTGGATTTGAACCCAGGTACTCCTGACTCCAAGGCCAGTGCTTTATCCACTGCGCCACCTAGGCACCCCAAAATATCTCCTTCTTTTCCAATATACATATCAAAACTGTTATTTGGTACTAGGATATTTCTAATAGGAACAAATTTAAAAATAAAAATGAAGTCAAAGGATATGAACAAATAGTTCTCAAAAGAATAAAAAATTATTAATAACTATGAACAAATGCTCTAAATTACTAAGAAGAGAAATGCAAATCAAGATCAAAGATTTTTACCTTATTTCCTGCAAATTTTTAAAGATCACAAAAGTTAAGAATAGTCAATGTTGGATGGGTTCTAGAAAGATAGGCACACTAGTACATCATTGGTGAAGCTATGGATCATTATAACTACTTTGGAAATCAATTTGAAATTATGTAAATAAAGTGCTAAAATGTCCCCAACATTTGATGCAAAGACTTCATTACTGGCTTTATATACCAAGGAGGTCATTAAAAAGAAGAAAGTCTCCATATTTGTAATACTTTTTTTGTGGCAGCAAAGAACTGGAAACAAAGTAGATGCCCACTGATTGGGGAAAGACTTTTAGGATATAGTTTTCAATTCTTGTTTTTAGAATTGCTCATTAATATTGACTTATTTGTTCTTATTTATTTTCAAAATTATAGTACTTTAATGTAATGGAATATTACTCTGCTGTAAGAAATGATAAATGTGACTGATAAAGAGAAGCATAAAAAATCTATACGAACTGATGCAAAATAAAAGAAACAGAGACAACAAATATATGTGATTACAATGATGTAAATGGAAACAGTTATTACAAAAAAATCAGAAGTTAAAATTGCAGAATTATAAAGAACAAACAGCTTAAAAGGAGAGGTATAAGAAGACACCATCCCTCAGGCAAGGGTGAGAGGTTCACAATTGTTGCACATTGCAATATTTTCAGACTTTTTAAAGAAAAAATCCAACAACTTACCTTTTTTAAGAAAAATATATAAAATATATGATTAATAATCTTATAAAAAACTACACACATACATCATTGAATGGAGCTAATTTTAGAGTCAGGAGGTTGTTCTTTATTCATTTCATTTTGTGTCTAACTCTCCATGACCTCAATTTGAGATTTTCTTGGCAAAAGTACTGGAGTGATTTACCATTTTCTTCACCAGCTCATTTTTACAGATGAGGAAACTGAGACAAACAGGGTTAAATGACTTGCACACAAGCTAATAAGTGTCTGAGGTCAGTTTTTTAATTTTAATTTAAAAAAATTCTTAACAAGACATAAAACGAGCATTTCCATAACAAAGTGGAATAGGAAAAGGGGAGATTGCACCTGAAATTGCAGATCTCCTGTGGTCACCTTGCTATTCCCCTCCCCCTCCCCCCCTAGAATTGGACCGTGAGATGTGTGTGTGTGTGTGTGTGTGTGTGTGTGTGTGTGTGTGTGTGTCTGTTTCAGTTCTTACTCTGGATACAGAGAACACCTTCCCTCATAGGACCTTTGTAGTTCATTTAGGTATTAAGAATAGTGAGACTGACTTGGTCTCTCAAAGTTGTTCTTAAAACAATATTGCTGCTATTATATATAATGTTCTCATTATTTCATGCAAGTCTTTCCATGTTTTTTTTCTAAAATCATTAGAACTCAACATTTCTTATAAAAGAGTTGAATACATACCTCTATTTGTTTAGCCACTTCCTAACTGACAGGCATCCCCACAATTCCCAGTTCTTTGGCACCAGTAAGAGAGCTACTATGTCTCCTTTTTCCCTAATCATCTTGGGAAACAAATGAACCTAACAGGGTATTTCTGGGTCAAAGGATATAGGCAGTCAATAACTCTGGGTATAAATTGAAATTGCTCTCTAAGATGATTGGATCAGCTTTCGGATTCACCACCAATGAATTAAGTTCCCAATTTTTCCACATCCCCTCCAATATTTGTTACTTTCCCTTTCTGTCATTCAAGCCAATTTGATAGATGTAAAATGATTTCTCAAGGTTGTTTTAATTTATATTTCTCTAATCAATAATGACTTAAAACATTTTTTTCATATGGCTATAAATTGTTTTGATTTCTTCATTGGAAAACTGCCTGCTGATATCCTTTGACCATTTATCAATTAGGAAATGAGACCAGATTTGAACTCATGATAAGTCTTCCTGATTCCAAGTCCAGGTACTCTATTCACTGTGCTACTAGTGCTGTTTGATCATGAGAAAATAATTTTATCTTGAAGATCCCCAAGCCACTCTTTAAAATTATAGACTAGATGCTGATTTGCATTAGTGGAGAGAAGGACCATATAAAGATTCCTACCACTGATAAAAATCATAAATCCAAGAATCATACACTTAGCATTTTTAATGACTCCTAATTATTCTAATAGCATATTTTCTCATTCATATTTGAAAAACCAAACTTACTTATTTTTACTAGTACCCCCAGAAATCTTATATAGTTACTTTGAATCATAACAATATAGATCTCCCCCTACCCTTGAAACTCAGTCTAATTTACCTGTCTCCAAGGAAGGAGTTAGAGTTTCACCAGGACTGGTGTTTGCTATTGGGTCTACTGAATGGCACAATTCACCATTGCCTACTGAACATGAACAAGAACCTGAAAAAAAAAAAAGGTCCACATCAGATGTCTAATACTTACAAACTGTCCAAAGTTCATGAGATGGCAGATTTTTCTATGTTGGATCAAAATAGTCTTGAACCATCTTCTCTAAAAAATATGCAAACATAAATGAAGACACACACACACACACACACACACACACACACACACACACACACATATATGTATATATATATATATATATAATTTTATGTTTTAAGAATTCTCCCTTTGCATTTTAATTTCATCAAATTAACTAATATGAAAAATTCATCATTTGCTCCAAATAGCTCTCAACTAGTTTTCATTTTGCCACTCTTCTCTTCTTCTGTAATATTGCTCTCTTGTCATTAAGATTTAAAAACAGGGGTCTTATGAGTGCTTGGTCATGGATCCCTTTTTTAGATTAGTGAAGTCTAAAGCCTCTGCTTAGAATATTTTTATATAAGTGAAGGAATTGTTCCAGTTTGATATTAGTGTGTTGTGGGGAGGGGGCCGAATTCTAGGCTCCAATTTGTATAATTTTTATCTAGATCTTAACTTCCCCCACTAGACTTCAAATTCTTTAAGGACAACTTTAAGGACAACACCTAATACATTTTATTATGTGCTCAATAAATGCTTGCTGAAAGCAGGTTCAAAATTCCCCTTTTAGTAATCAAATCACTCCTCTTCTTTGACTTCAGTCTGGAATTTAAGGGTCTCCATAGCTTTAAATTAATCATCTTCAAGGTTCTCCTTAGGTTTAAATTTTTTCCCCAATATTATTTTATACTCCTTTTTTTCATACTTCCTGCAAAAATCGATTATTAGTTGTTTCCCAATCCCATACTAAACTCTACTCCCTCCACTCAAACTTAAAATGCATTCCTTTTTCATTTCTACTTACTGAAACCCCATATTTCACTCCAGGTTTGGCCCAAGTAAGTGTCACCTTGGCCCAAGGGTCCTCCTCTCAACTAGAGGGGAGTTCTCACTCCTCACATCTTCTCAGAGCTCTGTCTGAGCTCCTCTCTGCTCCTATCACACATTCTGTCTGATCAAGCCTGAGAGGGCTTTTGGATTGGCTGACCTTTATTAAGATGTTCTAAATCTGGCTATCTTGATGAGAGTCTAAAATTTAGAAGTCCTAGATGCATGCTTGTACTTATAATTTTCAAATCCACACTTTTTTTCTACCAACATCAATGAAAACTAATGAATAACTACCACTGCTGTGGGAAAGTTATCAATTGACTGCCCTACTGTTCTACTCATCAAACACTGGAGCTACCAGTTCCTTCTATGTGCTGTATCACCCCCCCCCAATAATGTAAGCATCTTGAGGGCAGATAGCTTAAAAGATTGCTTTTCACTCATCCATTTGCCCCTCTTAGAGGAAAAGGACAGTTATTTTTCACCTTTGTACTTCCAGGATCATCTTCCATATGGAGCACACAGAACAAAAGTTGTTGGACATTCAGTCATTGTCAAAAGTGGCCAATTTGACTCTCAATTTAACTTCACCCTTGTAATGGATATCAACATGGAAATGAGACAATTCCTTTGGTAACAGTGAATGAAATGTGTGGGTGCTCAATAATGGAATCCAGATTGAATACTGAAGTGATACAAATCTAGGCTAGTTCCTAATTCTTAACCAGATTGGCCTAGATTAGAGGTGAGGAAAGCACAGAATCTTGGAATTGGCAGAGCTAGCAATCCCAGGCCAATCTGGCTGACATTTTTGGGTAGGAGCATTTCTATAGAGCCTGACACTAGGCTATAAAAGTTTTCTAAATATTGTCTCATTTATAAGGTCTCCAAGGCTGCAAACATTATCTCATTTGTTCCTCACAATCCTGGGAAGTAGCTGCTATTATCATCTTCATTTTATAGATGAGGAAAATGAAGCAGATAGAGATGACATGACATGTTCATGACCACACAGTCACAGAGTCTCTGAGGTCAAATCCGACTTCAGGTCTTCCTGATTCCAGATGTAGTACTCTAGCCACTACACTAACTAGTGGTCTGCTGAAAAAGGAAGGAACAAGCTTTGATTAGGTGCCAACTCTGCGCCATCTCCCAAACTAAATATTTTACAAATATTATCTCCTTTATTGCCAAACCACATGATTTCAATTTAAGAAAATCATAGCAAGGACAGGTATTATCAGCCTTACTTTAAAGATAAAGAAATAGAGGCTGATGCCAAACTGCCCAGGTGGCCCTATAGACATGGAAAAGGTCATCATGAAGAAGAGCGGAAAAGAATCACTGGCTGGGAATGAATGAATCCCAGGCCCATGTGACCATAGGGAATGTCATCAATGGCCATCTCTGTAAAGTGAGGAAGGTCAGATGGAACTACTGGGATGGTATCCTTTATCATGAAATTCTACAAAGAAACTTCCTCTTCATAATTCTCAATAGTTGAATAAGTAACACCCCCCCCCCCCCCCCAAAGAAGACTGCCTTCTTCATAAACATAGCTATCTGGCTCTAAAAAAAGATTGAGCCCAGCCAGAAAGACAACTGCCTGGGAGAGATGCCACAGAAAGGAAACAACTTCTGGTGGAATAACAGACTAGACAACCCTTAACAGGTAAAAGATTATAGGTAGTTCAATGCTAAGTTTAAATAAATCAGTATACACTGGCTGTTATAATAGTGCACATTGTATGCAATATTAAATTTTTTTGAGTGAACCCAGGGTGATATATCTTGCTCATAAAATTAACTGAGTTTTATATTATTTGCAGTGTTCAGTCATTTCAGTTGTGCCTGACTGATCATGATCCCATTTAGGGTTTTCTTGGCATGGAACTGTTTGCCATTTTCTTCTCTAGTTCATTTTACAGTTGAAGAAACTGAGGCAAACAGAATTAATTGATGCAGGGTCACACAACTATAAGTGTGTCTGAGGTCACATTTAATTTCAAGATGATGAATCTTCCTAACGCCAGGTCTGGCACTCCAACCACTGTGCCGCCTAACTACCTCTTTTATCTGCAATGATTACTACCAAAACTTTTCCAGATATAGCTAGTAAAATCTTAGGTGGATTTTCCTTATTATAAATCAAGGGTTTTATGATTTAAATTTAAAGATTTAAGTAAACTTCATTAAAAAAAAATTTAATTAGTCTCCTTTCCAGAGAAAATTCACTTGTTTGGGTCAGAAATAACATACTTTATGGCCCAAGTTGGAAGCAATTCAAAGGAATTTACATTTTGAGTTTTCTGAATAGATTTTTATCAGTGATCTACTGCAGAGGTGTTAAGCTCCTGGTCAAAACTGCCTGAAGCAGATTAAATTATAATTGGGGAAAAAATGTAATTGGGAAGTGTTAAACAAAATAAATAAAAGTATAATACAACACAAATAATGGTGATCTGTGGCTGTGCTGCATAAATCTGATTTTATTTGAGTTTTTACACAATTGATCTATTACATTAAGTTACTTATACAGTCAGGTGGTATAGCAAATATATCTGCTGGACTTGGGAGTAAGAAATCAGATAAAAATAAAGATAAAAATTCAAATCCCACTCTGGACAGGTAATAGCTGTGTGATTCTGGACAAATCACATTTTCTCTGCCTCAGTTTCCTCAACTGTAAAAAGGGAATAACAATAATAGACCCTACCTCCAGGATTGCTAAGATAAAATGAGATATTTGTAAAAGAATTTTGCAAACTTTAAGAAGTTATATAATGCTAGCTATTAAGATTTTCTGAACAAGATTATCTCCCCCCCATATTTTTAATATCCTTATCAGTCTCCATCAAGTTACCTGAAATACAGATGCAAAATGAAAAATATTAATGTAAAGTATACTTCTTTAATATTTCCTACAACTATGTTGTAGGACTGTCTAATGTGTTGTATGAGAATGACTACCAAACAACTATGTTGTTCCTACAAACAGTGATATGTTACTTATCTCTTTCTTTTCCTTTTCTGTTCTTTATGAAAATCTCATTTTAGACAAGGTTGCCAGTAAATGGGTTTTTCCCCCTTCTTTCTTTTTTCAAAAGATGGAGAAGGTAAAACACCTTCTTACTGCATGTTTTTTTATATTTCCTTTTGTTCTTTAACCCTCCATATGGGAGTGATATGTTTTATGTCTATGAAATCTTCACATGCTCTACGAATAAAATAAAAAACAACATTCAGATTCTGCATTTCTGACCTGTAGTAAATTTAATGTTCAATCTGGGCTAATAGTGATAGAAAGTATTTTGCTAGCTAGATTCATAACCAAATTACATTTCTATTGTCAATTTAAATTATTTTTATACTAGATCTCTTTGATCTATTTTAGTCACTACTGTTGTAAAAAAGATAATGTGGTTGAAGCAAGATAGACTTAGTTCTTCTCAACAATACAGTTGTGATGAAAAATACCACTCACATCAAGAGAAAGTACTATAGAGCATGAACGCAGATGAAAGCATACAATTTTCACTTTTTAAAATTTGTTTTGTTTTTTCTTTTCTTATATTGTCCCCCTTTGTTCTCATACCTTTCAAAACTTAACTAATTTGAAAATATTTTTAACATAATTGCACTGTATAACTTATATTGGACTACCTGCTGTCTTGGGGAAGGAGGAAGAGGAGAGAGAGGAAGAAAAATGTGGAATTCAAGATCTTACAAGAAATGAATATTGAAAATTATCTTTACATTTAATTGGAAAAAAGAAAAAAGAAAACGATAATGTAGTTAACTTTTCTAAGTATAAGAGAATTTCATTTAGGCCCACTATCAATATTTTTTCAGAATGTAAATCCAAGGTCTTAAGTTTAATAATTTTCCAAACAGAACTCTAAGTAGTATACCAATTACTTAGTTGTTTCCTAATTATATTGGTCCAAGTTCCCTATATCTTGAATGAATACCTAGAATACTCAAGGCAAGTTTATAAGGGCTCTTTAAAACAAAACACATCTAAAGTATAAAAACATAAGCATTGATTTATATTTAAGGGACATACTTCTTTCTAAAGTAGAACTTGTAAAAAGTTCTGGTTCATTTGTTGGCACCGGACTTTCCTCAACAGCAGTCCTTTCAGCCTCCCCTGCTTTGGTGTTCCGTGAATGATGATCCAATCCCTCATAATTCCCTTCCTGTGCACTCTGGTTCATACACATCAGTGATATGCCAGATACCAATATGCTACAAAACAGGGTGACTGCTGTGGTGATCATCTGTCAGAGTTAGAAAAAACAAGTTATGATATTCTTTTCACAATCATATTAGTAATCCTAGTATGTTGACACAAAAACAAGAAGCTCAAAATTAAATACTTAATTCTTTGTTCAAAATGATTTATATTTTTCTTTTATGAATGAATACAAGATTTTTTTATTAACTGATTCAAAGCATGACATATATGCTATTCTGCTTTTCACTGTAGCAATTCAATTGTCTTATTGTTATACTCTTTCATCAAATGGGTACTTAAAAATATTGACTGATGAAGATTCCTGTGACACCAAAAAACAAACAATATCACCCAAATTATTTGGTTACCAACCTATTCCCTCTTTCAAGATTGTTTCTTCAGTACTTCATACTTACCTTCTTAAAAGGATGACATCTATTCATTCACAAGGCAACAACCAGTCAGTCTTTCAGTCCTTCCACTCTTTTCTATATCCTTTTTCTTTCCTGCTTCCTGTAATAGGATTCTCCATGCCCACTTTTACATATGCTCTAATTTTCAATTTTCTAGCACTTTTCTCTTCTAAAAACTTTTATTCTTTAAATTTTCATCTAAAAATGACTTGAAGAATTAAGAACTTGGGTTTTATTACTGTTTAACCCACTGAATATTTTACACAAATCATAATTAAATTATGCCCATTTAAGAGAGTCAAATAATTTTCAAGTGCTGGAGAACCTCAGCTAAAAACAATTACACAAATGCAACGTATTCATGACACTTCTTTTGACTAATCTAAGTGAAAGATGTCAAATAAAGTACTTAATTCATCTGAGATGGCTAAGGCCACATAGTAAATGCTGTCAGCATTTTTAAGGATAATAGGATCATAAACGGAGAGCTGAAAGGGACCTTAGAAATCCCTCTATGTATTCCCTCATTTTGCAGATGAAGAAATTGAGGCCTAGAGAGGTTCTGTGACTTGCCTAGGGTGACACAGATATCATGTGTTTCAGATGATATCTGAATTCAAGCGTTCTTTCCTCAGGTTGTATGAGGTTTTCACCCTTAAATTGGAAGATGTTCATAAGATATAATGATTTTTTAAAAGATCCTCTTACCTGATCTTTCCCATAAAAAAAGGCTGAGTCAATGCTATCACCATTATGTTTTCCAGTTATCAAAAGAACACCCACGAGAAGGGCAGGAATGCTGCAAGACCAAAGGTAAGAGAGGAGAGAGAGAGAGAGAGAGAGAGAGAGAGAGAGAAGAGGCATCTGAATAGCAATTGTGTATAAGAAAAGGTATTAAGCAGAAAAAAGCTACCAACTCACCCCCATCCAGATATAATAATAATTCCTACAGGAATCTGTATTGTTTCTTTCTTCTTCAATAGAAATAAAGAAATTGATAGAAGCCCTATGAACAAGATGTTTCAAAAATAAAAAAGAAAAATTGATAACCATGTCAGTAATGTGGCAATTACCATAAAAACAAAGCAAAAATGAAACTTAAAGCATTTTTCAGCTATATCAATTGAAGCACTAATTTGTAAAATGAACCTCCATTTTAGCAATCTACTTTTTTGACTACTTTCAGTATACAAAGCAAATGCCACTAAAAGTTAAATAACACTATTAAATAAAGAATAGTTTCAAAATCCAATTATTCCATGGTAAAAAAAATATAAGAAGCTTTTAACTATGATTGCTTTCCTATAAATTTGATCCTGAAACTAAGACATTCAAAGTCACCATGAATGGTGATGTCCCATCATCCTTTGGGGATACAGGTCAGAGATGATATAGAGGGGCTAGAGACTTCTTTGGGAAAACTCAAGAGCTGGCATCAGAAATAAAACTGATCAAGGATCCACAATGTTTTAGAAGTACAAGAAATACCACTGGTTGAGGGGGGGAATGAGGAAAGGGGACTGGTAGAAGCTGTTTACATTTTACTCCTTACCCCTTGGGAAGTCCACCAACAAAAGCATAGTTCCAAATAATGAAATAATGAGGGAGAATAAAAAGGAAGAGAGCATCCTCAGAATATACTCTCACTTACTTCTGTGACTCCTTGGTCACAGAATGATCTCCTAGGAAGAAAAAAAGCCTTGTAGTCCACTTCCCTCAAATTATTAGGAACATAAATTTGAGTTGAGGAAGACTAAGAGGACAACTCTGATTACACAGAGGAGAAAACTGAGGGTTAAAAAAAGTTGCACAGGTAATAAATGAGAGCTAGAATTATTTGAAATAAAGTTCTCTGACCCCACCAGCACTATTTACACTATACTGATAACCCAATTAACTTTCATTTTATATCTTCAAAGTTCTTTTTAAAAATTCAAATGAACTCAGAAGAAAGTACTAAACAGAAACTTTAGGTCCTTCATGATTCTGCCTAAGGAGTGCTTCAGCTCTGCCACCCCAAATCATGTCATAGTGAGTGAGAAGGGGACCTTAAAGATCACCATGTACCATCTTTTTATTTTACAGATAAAGACCCAGAGAGTCTAACCAAGGTTCTATGTTTAGTACAAAAAAATGAACAATTAAATGATCATTTAGTAGATTTTTCCTTCTCAATATAATTCAACAAATTAAGAAAATCTTTTTTTTCTAGATTAGGTCACTTAATCCAGAACTAAGTGGTATCATTTGTAAAATGACTCAACTGGACAAAATGACCTCACATCTTTTCCAAGTATAAAAAAATTCACCTTGCTCATATTGTTTTGGAATTCCTACCTGGAGGAATTTTTAACTAATTTAAATAGTTTATTAGCCACATTTAAAAAAAATCAGACCTAATGATTAGTTTCACCCTCCCTTTTCTAGTTACTTCCTAAATCTGTTTTTGTTCCTGAATCTTGGGAAAAGACTGTCTCTATTCTTGTATTTGTATCCTCCTAATTTAGAACAGTGACATGGCATATTAAATGTTTAATAAATGCTTTCTATTCATTCACTAATTCAAAAAGTAAACAACTTCCATTCATACAACTCACCTGTCCATAAATAGGTGCTATAGAGAGAACTATATAAGAGAACAAATACCAGAATTTGTCCAACAAAATTCTTCTCTTTAACAAAATTCCACATCATCATTCCAGCACAGACAATAGACTGTGAACAAAGATTAAAAAAAAAAAAACAATTTAGTTCTCAGTTAAAAAAAACCCATTATAACATATTATTCAAAAGAAAAGCTATCCATTATGAAGTCAGTCATTACCTGGGCAAGCTTCATTAGCAGTGAAGGTCATATATACACATTTATTTTTAATTTCTATTGAACAGTGACTAACATATTTATAGCTGAATTTCAATGTGCTGTCAAGCATGACAAGCTCTATTAAACCAATAGTAAAAGCAATAAAAAAAAGACAATGATTCTGGATCTAATTATCAACTTTCTCTCCAACAGTCTTCCAAACAGAACAAACACAAACAGATACACACACACACACACACACACACACACACACACACACACACAAATGTTAATATTCCTTTAAATTGTAGTTCATAACAAAGATTCACTAGAAAAATTACTTTACATATAATATGATCAGTTATCTCAAAGTGGAGGAGCTATGACACAAGCATGACTAAGAGAATTTTGAGGATACAAGTTGCCAACTTTTTTTTTTTTAGCTTTTCCAAGACAATGGAGTTAAGTGGCTTGCCCAAGGTCACAAAGCTAGGTAAATATTAAGTGTCTGAAGCCAGATTTGAACTCAGGTACTCCTGATTCCAGGGCTGGTGCGCCATCCACTGAGCCATCTAGCTGCCCCCAGTTGCCAACTTTTGAAACAAATTCATTTTATATCAAACCCTTCAATGTTTTCTTACCCAAGAATTTAATTAGTTCACAGAAAAGTCTGTGATCAAGACTTTTTCAGGGGCACACATAAGGGTGGAAGTCATATACTGAAAGGTACCTAGGAATACTAGGCCTTTAGAGTCATATTGATCTATCATGAAGAGATCTTGCCACACATTTCCTCTTTCAAGAAAACCAGCTCTGAAATCACAGTATATAATACAAGTCACAAGACTTTTGCTGCGCACCTGCTTTATTTGCTGCCTGTAGGCAACTTCATTTTTGGAGAGATGCTGGCAAAGGGGACAACAGATTGCTAAGCTGCACTGATTTTCTTAATATGGAAACATTCTTAGAACCAATAGAGGAATTTGTGCCTTATCTCAAAATATTCCAGAAATATTGAAATAATTCATATCATAGAATAATGGGAGTATCAAATTCTAACTGGTTTAAAATTTGGTAATTTTTTTATTAGCAAAGATCTGAGAAAATATATCAAAGAAAATATTCTTTTTCCTATGGGCTAATAATCTTTCACAGTAAAGCAATTCTTAAGAAATTAATAACCTGTAAGTTTTACTAACCTGAGCAATGAGTAAATTAGTTGTTAGCATATGAGGAAGCTGTTTATATTTCTTACTCAGAAGTAGAACAGCAAGAGACCAAATCTGAAAGATTAAGGGGTTATTAACTTATAATGTGGTTTTTAACTGAGACTTATCAATTAGCTATTTTTTAAAAATTCTTATTTCAAATGATCTATTTTATTCCATTTCAAAGGAAAAATCAGTATCTACCACAAAATCAGAGATATGACAAAATAATATTTTTATTTGAAATTCTCCCCTCAAGAGGACCTTTGAGAACCAAAATCTAGACTGAACAGACATCCAGAGCCATTTTTGGATTATCCCTACACTTCAATTTTTGTGGAGAGATTAGAAACAATTATAGCTGTGTGCTTGTCAAATCATATGTGTCTGGAGGTAACGTAGAACTTCTACACATCTTGTCAAGTCTCTCATTTTCTATTTTTGCTCTTTGGCCTTGCCAGTTTTTTTGTTTGTTGTTATTTTATCCTTTGTTTTCAAAGATGATCGATGACATTACAGAAAAATGTCTTTACTCACAAGTGAATTGGATTCAAGTGAGGCAGAGTTACACAAAGTTGTCAATCCCACTATCTCTTCCAGAGTCATCAAAGTCCAGTGGCAAGACAAGATGATCTTGGGATCTTAAATATTTGATCAAGCTCTAAGCTCCCCACAGTGCATGTTTCAACTGCCTTCAAGATGGTTGGAACAAGGTGTTCTCATCTGCCCAGTTCACTGATGGGTTTGCGGTTGTCAGTTACCCTCAAAAACTGCTTTACCAGGCAGGATGTGGCCACTGAGCAACTACAGTTTTGTGTAATTACAGGTAAGACTTGAGTGCCAGGTAGACACTAAAGGTAGATGAGAAGCCCTGAAATGGGCTCCCAGAGATGCTTGTCAGGTACCTAAATTATGGATACCTTTTCCTTCAAGGACAAATATATTCAACTATATATATGTGTGTATGTGTGTGTGTGTATGTGTGTGTATACATACATACATACATACATACATACATATATATATATATATTATATATATATATGTATAATCACTAAGTCCTAAACTTAACATTCCTCCAGGCTTTACTCTTTGAATGAAGAAATCTCTAATCCATCTCTTTACATAGCCTACAATTAAATCTTCTGGTTGTTTTCTTTGTTCCTTCCCTACTAAGCAAATGGCAATGCTGTCCATAGAGTCCCTGTCCCTAAGATACAGCAGATTCTAAAAAAACCTCAATATGACAAAAAGAGAAGTTTCATCATTTTATAAACTATATTTCTCTTTTGACAAAACAACATATTCATCTCCCCTTCTTTACAAGGTATTTAAACAGAATTTAAAAATTAAAAAATTAGGATTTATGAATACATGTTCGTTTTTCAACAGATATTTTTCACACATTCTGAATTTTAATAATTTGATCAACAATCTTAAAATATTTCTAAAATGTACAACATTCAATCACCTAACTTTAGCTAATGTCACTCAACTTAAAATCAAAACAAATTAACATGAGGTAGAACTAACTTTTGAAGTTGCAGTCAACTCTAAAACTATTATAGATTTGAAGGCAGTTTCAAAAATATAAGATTTTATGTTGGAATATTGTGCACAGGAAGAAGAGTTGACTTTTCTAAGCTACTATAGCGTTTAACTTCTAGGATCATAGACTTTAGAACCAAGAAGAGACCCCAAAAGACCATCTAGTCTAACCCATTCTTTTGATATAGAAGGAAAGGATGACATGATATGCTCAAGATCAGAAGGACTTTAGTGAAATGGAGATTCAAAACTAGGCCTTTGATTGTAAATATGCTGCTTTGACAGGAAAAAAAAATAAGTTTATTTTCAAACTCATGATTCCTTCTATAAGAAAGTTGCCTTTGACATTATTTTGAGGTTGTCGTTTCATTTTCACTTTGTTACTTACCAAAGAGACCAAACTGACGATACTTATATCAAAACTAACATTCTGGATGGCATATGCCATGGGCTTTGGATCCATGGAGGGAATGGTTAGCAACCATGCAGAAACATACATGATTGGAGCTGACACAAAAGTGCTTATCACCATCCCTGAGGTTATCTGCAAACAGAAATCCAGATGGGGAAAGATACACAATTCTGCTTAAAAAAAAAAAATCAAAGCAAACTTTGTTTACAGAGAATATCAAAGGTAATTTAAAACATGTCAAATTTTTAAAAATGGAGACAATAATCTTTTTTTCAGTTTCCTTTCAAAGATACTAGATAAATTAATTTTCTACAATTCATTAGTGTAATCTTTATTATTCAATTTTATATTCGTATTAAACATAGAGTATAAAATTTCTCTTATAATTGCTACTATTTCCGTTTCTAAGTAGTTTTCAAAACTTTATATGAAAATCAAAATAAAGACTTTAGACATCAGGATTTTAAAAGGAAAATTACCTTTTGATAAAGAATATTAGAAAAAATCCAACAATCTCTCATACTTGTCAAAAACATTATCTAGTACATTTCCTTAAAGACCTTTATTCAGAATACTTCAAAACTTTTCTGACCAATGTTTTAGAAAATGACAAATTTATACATATGACAAGATCACTGATAATAATTTAATATTAGAACAGCATGAGTATTAGGCATATTTATTGCATTATACTGAATTTAGGAGTTTTATATCAGTGAGCTAAATCATATTGATTTTAATTAACATTTACACGGTACTTTGTGGTTATAAAGCCCTTTCACACACATTATCTATATTTTTATGGCTAAAGAATATGAATAAAGATGAAATATTTGACAATGTTTTCTTTTCTATACATTGAAAGGAAAAAATTCTGTTTTTGCATATATAATGCATATTCATATAGAATATATATATATCTAAATATTTGCCACATCAGTATATACATGTTGAACAAGAGGCGACCACCTTGAAGTCCACTTGTGAGTGCTGCCCCAACCAGATTAAAACTTAATTGGAAAATGTTTAACAAAACAAATGAAAATATTATCATAGATGATATTAATTTATGGTTTTTTAAGTCAATATATGGTACACAGGGATCTGTTTCTATTCGAGTGTGACAACACTATGTCACAATCATGAAAATAATATTGATTTCTACATTATAAAGTACTATAAAAACTATTCCACTATTATACAGTAAACTATTTCTGAAGCAATCTGTACATACAATCTCTACTTCCATGTTGAACTGTGTTGCAAAGATTGCCACTCCCGGTGCTACTGGGAAAACTCCATATAAAAATGCATAATTGGATAAGCTGGTATGATTCACTAAACCACCGGTCTTGTCCAAAAGCTCCACCATTTCTCTGCACAGAAGTGGCATCACCAGGCTGAAAAGAAAATAAGTAAGTCATCTATTTTATAATAAAAGTGCCAGTTCCTAGGTCACTTTGTTTTCTTATTTGTAGATATTTCCATGAAACTGGACATTGTTTATTAATTCTCTTGCAAACATGTACACCCTTATGCATGGAGAAATGCACACACTTTGTAAATGGACACTTGGATATATATTATTGAAAGCAGAAATTATGTATCCTAAGGTCACTTTTAAAAAAGATTATGATTTTATTTTTTAACTTAATTCATCTCAGGTCCTTAAAGTATTTAACTTGGTAAAAAATTTCAGGCAAGAAATTTAATACATCTCTATAACAACTTCTTATTCCTTGATTTTTCTTATTCTATTATTATTCTCCTTGAATGTTTAAGAAATGCTCAGTATAAAAGTTGATAAGAAATTTTCAGGGAAATTATTGAAATTCCTTGTGGAAAATAAAACCCTTCAATAAAATTTGATAGATTGTTAGTATATATATATATATATATATATATATATATATATATATATATATATATATATATATGATTATTAAAACATTATTAGTTCTAAGAAGAGTCTGATAATTATTTATCCAAGAAATTTTAAAAAGTCTTACAATCTCTAGAGTTAGAAAAAAGGTTTTATTTTTTCTGTTGGAGGATGTTTTTTAACAAGATCTGATACAATTGAGAGCAGGACTGCTGAAATTCAGTATGGCTAAGAATCAATTAATATACAACATTAATATATAAACATTACTAGATTCTTATTTCTAAAGAAATACGAAAACAGCACATCAAAGTGATTCTTCTATCAAAGTTTAGATAAATTTTCAATAAAAACTGATGTAAAAAAATTGGCACTATAACACCAATATACATGATACTTATTCATCAGATTATAACCTAGACATAGATTCACCAAAGGAAGTACAGAGTTCATCTAGTCTGACTCCTCTTAATACAGGTGTGGGGGAAAAAACCGGAAGAGGCTAACTCATCTTCTCCGAAGTTATATAATCAGTAACCACACTAGGACCATAAACTGGGGTCTCTCCCTATTTTAAGTGATTAAAAAAAAATCTTTTGATTTTTAACCTAAATATATTTATCCTTTTCCAGAAAAAAGTTAAAGATTATAAGATACTGCTGCAATTTAATAATCTAATCTAAAATAATGAGTCTAAGTAAGAAAGTAAAAATAAGTTTGAATCATAGATTGAAGGAATAGTTAAATTTTATATATATAATGTATATATACATATATATATATATATATATATATAAAGAATGGCTGATCGCACTACTACTAAGATAGTAATTAATATACTGCAGCAATACTAAAAATATTTTCCTTAACTTTCTAAATTTTCCTACTGTGAATATTTAAATATTACATGGAACATATTATAAGTCAAATTACCTTGCAGCTACATATTTAATGAGCTTAAAATATTCAAATATAAGTACTATACATTATCTATGTATCCTAAGCCACTCTGTATAATCTTTCAGTAAATCACTTAATTATAACTCCACAGTTAATAAGCTTTAAAAAATTTACTAAGGAACTACAATTTTTTTTATTTTAGATATGCTGGGATCAAGTGGTGGAATCAAGTATTAGTCTCCAACATAATTATTCTTCTTTCTAAATCCACAAAACATTTAAATTAAAATTTAATTTAATTTAAATTTAAATCCTTCTAATTAGAGAAAATTGTGGCATGGTGCATAGGGGGCCTATCTTGAAATCTTTTTGCTTGTTAACCTAAATATATTTATCCTTTTTCTGCCTGACCTGATTGACATAAACTAAATATCTGATCATGAGCAAGTCACTTTGAGGTTTCTAATAAACATTGGTCTTTGGAGTTTCTATAATCGGAGTTACCCTATAACAGTGAAATTATAGATCAAGACCTCCCTCAAAATCAGAAAGGTTCTTGCATTTCAAGGTTGCAAAACATTTGAAAACATGAAATTCATGCAAAACACCGGGGTGGGGGGTGGGGGGGAACATTATAATGTGCAAGAGAGAAGTGAAATGAGAACCTTCTAAGAAGTGAAACCAAGAATATTTTTATCTTTATTGAAATGCAAAAGAATATAAAGCAGGCAAGTGGAATGAGGAAGTAACTTAATAGAAAAAAATACATTTTCCTTTCACTTTAACTATTTTTAAAGTAGGGACACTATTCCTAATATATTTAAGTAGAACAAACCAGTAGAATGAGAACTTGCTCCAGACCATGGCTAAGGCTTTTCTAACAATGCCTTTCTAGTGTTAGAGCTTCAAGATATAGATCCCTCATAAAATAAAGGAAACTTACAGCTTAGCTGTGATGAGCAGAATTATTGCAACAAATGCAGATTTCTTCAGTTTCTTTATTTGTCCCACCATTGTGAGACCAAGATAAAAAAGGGCTGAGCCAGAAAAAGAACTCCCAAGCCCATCCAAAAATTTTTCCAAGTAAACTGGCACCTTCTGGCCAAGAATAAGATTGAAGGCAATTCCAATGAAGACCATAAATACGATTGGATTCTGTAGCACACGTAGAAGTCCAAGTCCAACTATTTTCACTTTGTTTTGAGATGTATCACGATTCTCTTTGTATTTTTGGATTTCACAGAAGATAAACCCTATAGGGTTTAACATCATAAGAGATATTGGAGCCACCAAATAAATATACTCAAGGTATTCTGGATAAGTAGTTTGATATAAAGCTTCAACTGGAAAACAAGAGTTAATAATCATTATTAAGTACAATATACATAAATTGCTTCCAAGTACATAACTTCAGTATGTTTCAAAATAAACCTAAATACAAGCTGATCACATTAATCTACTTTATTCAAAATACTTTTAGGATAAAGGTTAAAAAGTAAGCCATTCTGAGCATCTGCCATATAAAATATTACATACAAATTTACTGTGTTAAGTAATTGTTTTTAATAGTTAAAGGAAAACCCTATTAATTATAACCAACAGGTTCAGAATGAATACAACATGAATACAGAAGAAGAGCAACAGCAGATAGGAGGGTTCAAAAAACATTTCATGTTGAGCTTGAGCTGGGTTTTGAAGGAAACCAAGGATTTCAAAAGAGACAGAGGTGAGGTAGGCCAGGATAGTTGGACTACAATGTACAGGAAAGAGTAATGCTTAAGAAGAACGGAGAGATCTGAAAGGGTGTGCGAAGAGCCAACAAGAAGTTCATATCTGACCCTAGTGGTAATAGGAAATCACTGGAGTTTATTCAGTAGGATAATACTGAACTGAGCTTGAGCAAAGTCACTGTGGGGAGAGATTTGAGGCAAAGAGACCAAATAGGATGATGATCCAGGTGAAAGATGATGAAGATGCTAATGAAGGTAGTTCTATGTGAGGGAAGAGGAGGGACTGTGGGCAAAAGATGTAGAAACAGAATAAAAATTGGCAACAGTCTTCAAATATCTGAAAGGCTATAAAATATAAAAAGGGATAAAAATCATTCTGCAAGGCTCCTAAGAGCAGAATTAAGATCAACAATAATTTACAGAGAAGTAGAATTCAATTCAGTACAGGAATTTCCAAAGAATTAGAGCTGCTTGAAAATGATATAAGGCACTTTATCATATCCCTATCAATAGAAATATTCAAGTAGACGGATCATTTATCAGATATTATACAAGTTTCAGACATGTAACTGAGGATACAATAAATAAGCTTCTGATTCTATGATTAATCTCAATTAGCAAAGAGATTAGATGCAATTTTAAGAAAAGATACTTGGAAAGGATTCAAACTGTACATTAGGAACATAGCTACACTAAACTAAGTAGCAAAAAACCTTTCAATGAATGATTAGAATACTCTTTAATAAACATGCATGTAAATAATTATTTCAAAAATGCTTATGGGGGGCAGCTTGGTGGCGCAGTGGATAGAGCACCGGCCCTGAAGTCAGGAGTACCTGAGTTCAAATCTAGCCTCAGACACTTAACAATTACCTAGCTGTGTGGCCTTGGGCAAGCCACTTAACCCCATTTACCTTGCAAAAAAAATTTTTTTTTTTAAATGCTTATGGGATCTTGAAAAGTTTAAGCAAAGTATTTTAAACCCTTCTATTACTAGTAGAATATTAATTTGCATTATATAGGGACTTGTTTTCAAAAAATTTTAGGTCAGAGCTTTAAAAAAAAACTAAGAATATGGTGTTCCTCAGTTCTAGCTTCTTTCCCTATGTTCAAGCACCAACTGTGTTCCAGGTGACTTCCCCTTTCCATCATCAAGGTCACCAAACTTTTAATATGAATTAATATATCATGTTTCTTTCCCAGAAATGTCTTTCATTTTAACAGAGGAAAATGTCAAAATAAAATTTCTTATATAACTACATGTACATTTAATGGCATCTAGATGCATCTATTTGCAGGCAATCCAGCCTATCTTAACTATCATACATGCAATTTCATAAAACAGGATATTATTTCCTCTTTAATCAAAATAAAGTACAAGGAGATGGAAAGATTTGCCCAAAATTGCATCTACAATTTGTAGTAGAAACAGCATTTACCATGGAAAGCTCAGGCTACGACTTAATCTGATATGGTGCCCCTTTGCATAAGACTTCCAAGATCACCCTGAGAAACAAAGGTTTCAATGAGCTTTGAAAATAATTCTTACTCCACCCACCACAACCTATGCTTCTCAACTAGTTATATATTTTGCAAAAGTCACACTGTTTCAATATGCTAACTGTAAAAATTGTTATGGCAGTGGGTGATGCATAAACTAAATGAAGGTAGGGGGAATATAGGTTTATAGTTTATTTGATGTTACAAGTTAAAAGAATAGAAAAAGTCATAAGGATCAAGAGAAATGTTTTAAAAATGTGAAAGATTAAGTTTCTAAATTTACATTAGGATAATATGAACTGAGACAGGTAAATATTTATCTTTCTAATCAGTAGCCAACTTAGATGTAAATATATAACACATATTTCCAAAACGTATATAACTAAGTTATATAACTTTTACACTTTCACCTTGTTCCATTAGTCAGGGAAATTTGTTTGGAGACTAGAACCCTGTTTCCCCACTTTGCACATAAGTACTTATTTAGGCAAAGTCTACACTACACATGGAAGAAAAACACTTACTACTTCTTCCTAACTACTAAATTGGATGTGTCACCTGTATGCCCTTTAATAAGAGGCAGTATGCTATAATGTGTAAAAAGCAATGGACTTAAAATATAAAAAAAGGCATGTATCCAAGTCATCATTCTAACAAGCTATTTTGACTTGGACAAATAAATCACTTCACTTCTCTACTGGTCAAAAGGGGGGGGAGTAATAATAACATTTTTCCTACTTATTTCACAATGATATAAAAAAAAATGAGAGTATGTATAGTATTTTGTAATTAAAATACTATTTTTCTATAAACAACTTCAGCTTTTAGGTTATAATCTAAGGACATTTTAGATAGCTAATTGCTTTAGAAATTAAAGTCTAGTAAGAATTCTTTTTAAAGCATTACTATTCTTGAAGTGCACTAGCATTAAATTTTTATTAATCCTCCCTTCATCTAATTTCTAAAGCTAAAAGAGGAAATGATATTGATGCTTTAAATTTGAAAAAAATAAATTCTATAATTTTCAAGTGTGAACAAAACATGAGATCATACTACTTTTATAAAACCTCCCAGGGGCAGCTAGGTGGTGTAGTGGATAAAGCACCGGTCTTGGAGTCAGGAGTACCTGGGTTCAAATCCAGTGTCAGACACTTTATATAATTACCTAGCTGTGTGGCCTTGGGCAAGCCACTTAACCCCATTTGCCTTGCAAAAACCTAAAACCTCCCTAATGCAGTAACTTTATATTCTACCCCAAATATCTTAAATTAACCCCCTTTTCCCCCCAGAACTTTCCAAACTTGAATTTACCAAATATGGAAGGTCTAATACCTCCTTATAGTGGAAAAAGAAATTTGCTTGATAGTTGAGTATGAAATTTAGGCAACATAACACTTTCCATAAAGTTCACATATTTTTGCTATGTTGCATCCCAGAGGTGACCAAGAAAGAAGAAAATAGTAGAAACCTGGAAAAGACCTTTAATGATTTTCATAACAAACTATTTTCACTATCAAGTGGCAAGTGAGTCAACATGTTTGGATGCTAACAATAAGTAACAGGATTAAGAGTAAATATATAGAGGAGGTCTCTCCTGGAGATAATTTTGAGGGCAATGAGTGATGAGTCTCAAAGCAACAGAGAGGATACTAATAGTGAAAAAATTCATGTTTTGATACTAACCAGAAAAGAAAGCTAAGAAAATAGCCATTGCTACTAATTCAGGTGGTCTATTTTTCTTTGTATACCAATTTCTTTTTATGTACATAATCTTCACTTGCAGCAAAAGTATCTTTAATAAGGATCTTAGAATAGTTAGGCATAAATAAGATTTGACACCATAGATCTCTTCTATCATGCAATTGACAGGTACAAAACTATTTTTTATATTTACTGATTATTAAAAAACATTTGCTTTGGAAGAGCACATTGCTTTTTTTAAAGACTCTTTTCCAACAAGGTGTTTCTCATATGTCAAAATCAAAGAATATAAAATAAGTTCTAGGTTCAAGTCCTACTGCTGACACTTATTAAGTAGCCATGCACACATGACATAAACTTTCTGAGCTAGTTTCATCTGTAAAATAGAGATAATAATTGTGGCACCTAATTCACAATTGTTGTAAGTCTGCAACTAGATAATCTAGGTAAAATATTTTGCAAACCCTAAAATATGAACTGTGTCACTTCTTTGATAATATTTGAAATATTGATTTGTTTTTGTTAAACTGTAACGTCAGTTTTATTAAATTCAAATTTTCTTTTAAGTATTTAATATTGTAGACTAGTGTCACTACTAATTTGAGATTCCTATAAATACTCTGATTAATTTACAAAACTTGTTACTTCTTGTAGACATATAATAATTAGTGTTTAATTTTCAAAGTCTTCACTTAAAAAACAGCATTATAAAAAAGTATTTTAAAATTAAATTATTTCAAAAGAGTATTTTAGTCCTGACTCTATATTTTAATTCGTCATCATTCAAAACCAACAAAGTAGGGTAAAGGAGAATTCTAGCACATCAGTTTCCATTTAACCTCTGTGGTAAAATCTGGTGGCAAAAAGGTAAAAAAAAAAAATGAGGTTGGGAGATTGTTTCATTTATCGAGATTATCTATATACCCATTACCATAGATTGAAAACTTTGATTTGAAAATATAATGTGCATTAAACAAAAATCTGATCTTAAGTTTCACTGACTTTTGCTAGAAATAGGATAAATTTACATTCAAAGCATTCTGATATCTTTTGGTATAATTTAGCAGGCATTAGATTAGAAACAAAAAACAGTAATGAAAGTTTGGCTTTCCTAAACAAGGCAAAAGGAACAACTCTTTGAAACTAAATTATTCTCAAATGTGATGGTAGGAAAAGGAAAAAAAAATAAGATTGAGACATAATCAACATTATTCTAAAGGTGAATAAGGATCTTTTTTAAAAAAAAAAGTCAGACTAATAGAAATATGTTCTGCATGACAACACATATAATCTATATCAAATTGCTTGCTTTCTGAATGAGGGAAGGAGGGAGAAAATTTGGAAACTCAGTATTTCAAAAATGTTGAAAATTGTTTTTATATGAACCAGGCAAAAACTTATATAAAATTTTAGAAATAGACATTTAGAAGATACTTAACCTGAGATTTGGGAAACTAAATGGTTTAGCTCATTTTGATAGCAAAGTTTAAAGAAAAGCAGAATTATGAAAAGGATCCTAAATATGCCAGAGAATGAAATTCATTATACTTTAAAAAAATCTGTTATTAAAGGCTTAAACTTTCTTTCTAATACATCTAAATAAAATAAAAAAACAATCTGAATAATAAAAATATGAAAAAAAATCTTACCTATAGGATATCCCAATGCAAAGTCATTGCTTTGTGTAGCAAATATAGGGAACAATCCAGCTTTGCTAAAACGACTGTCAGGACGAGCAACTAATAATGTTAACACACACACAATAAAAAATACAGCAGCTTTGGCAACTAAGATACTATAAAGGAAGGACCAGTTTACATTAGAAAAATTAAGTATAACCATGTTTTTGAATAGTAAAGCTGGAAGTGCAAAGTGGGAAACGAAATTCCCTAGTCCTTTGGCCTGTGTTGAAGTTATAATATGGGCCCTTCCTGCTATGTATCCACAAAGAATTATACCAAAGCACTCTAACAAAGCTGGGAAAAGACTAGTTATTGACATCGATGGAGGACTACTGGTGGAATTGAACTGATGGGCTACTGTTGCAGGCAAAGAACTGGTCATGTTGACTGATGAAGTGAGGTTATTTGAAGTCAGAACAGCAAAGGAATCCATTTTTCTCTCACCAGATTTCTCTATCAAAAAATCTGGAAAAAAACAAACAAGATTCAGTGTGAATTGATAAATCTGAGTACTTCTGTTGAAACAATACATTCTTCCATCCTTTTTCTCCTTCTCCTCTTCTATCCCAATAACAATGTTAATAGGATAGGTAAATAAACACACTCCAATTTAAGTCTTAATAAAAATAAATACAATGGAAAAAAAAGGTTCATATTAACTTTGTCCTTCCACAATAAGTTTATGGTAAACAAAGTTCCATTAGCAATTATTATGTTCTCTATCAAACAGAAAAAAAAAAACCCAAGAGCAAAATAAGGGAAACACCAAATAGAACCAATTACATAGGTAGTCTTCCTGCCCTTCCCTTCTGAATGAAGTTACAAGTTGACCTAGTGCTATTTGTGGATTCCAGGATGACCACAGGATAGAATGTCAGTACATTCATATATCTGGAATTGGAAGGGATCAAAAGTCCTCTTGTCCAACCCCTTAATTTTACAGATCATGAAACAGAGTATTATTTCCCTATAACCACGCACGTTCCCACAGCAACTTCCAGTATCACTAGTATACTCTGCAGAAACACTTTGGAATCGTAAGGCCCATTCTAGCATGTGAACACCCTACCTAGGAAAGTCTCCTGGGTAATTGCTACCCTTTGGAAATGGACTGATTTTGGGGACTGCCCTAAGAGGTTCCAATCTAATCCCCAACTGAGCCCAGAACAAATCCTTAAGGTACCACAAGCATTTCTCAACCTATATGTTAAATAAACAAATCAATGACAGAACCAATACTAGTTGGCTAGTGATGAATCTCAATAAAAATTTTCCAAACAGAAAAGAGGCACAGAAAAGGAGGAAAAGAATGAAGAGACATGGGTAAAGTCTAGTGGTTAGGCTTGATTATTTTTGCCAAGGTCAGCTTCTACTTTCCCCTTTTCTAATTCCTCTGAAAGTCTCCCACCTAAGCCCAAACCAAATAGGTTAAGAGAAGAAAATTGATTAAAAGTGTGGTACCCTTGGGGGGGAAAAAAAGTAATGAAACGAAAGAAGCACATGCTAGTCATCTTGATCATTATCTTGTGAGTAAGAAAAAGTAAGCCCTCACTATGAAGCCTTCTACCCTACAGCTTTGCACACCCCATGCCTTATTTTGTATCTTATCAACTACCATGTATGGCTTTAATAGAGAAAAATATAGAAAAATGGGTATACTGTGTAAAAACAGATCCAGAACTAGCTAAATAGAAAATGTGACACTTTAATGGGAACCCTTTTTAACTAACTTCCATTTTATCTGACCCTTTTGAGCACTGATAAACACCTGTTTGTAAGTCCCAAGGAAGTTGAGTACTGCAAGGAACTATAATTTTACCAGTCTGGACATTTACTCTCTCTTCTGATAAAAATAGCACTACCTCTAGAATTCAGTAGATTAATTATTTTGTACAAAGTAAACACTTAATCAATATTTGCTGAATTGAATCAGTGATAATCTTAGAAAATTGCAGGTCCAGCCAGAAAAAAGAAATCATCCTAACGACAACCTGGTGCTATACCTCTTTAACATAGGTTGGGGCTCAAACAGATATACTTTACAACTAAGTTTATTTTCAAAGTCCATAAGAGTCTTAAGAAGACTTGCCAGAGATTGTACTTTACTGGTACAGTCTTCAAAAATTCAAGGTTCCATCATACCATGGGGAGGTATCAGAAAAGGAAGAAATAGAGCTAAAGAAATATCCACAGAGAGCTACTATTTTTATACACTTCTTGCGGCAGTAGAGAGGATGGTTTGAAGTTAGTAAGACCTCAAGTTCCATCTTTGACACAACCTGGATGAGTGACCTTAAGGGAGTCACTTAACCTCTCATAGTAGCTACATTACTGTAAAATTGCACAGAAGCTGTTGAATTGGATAGGTAGAGAGCTTCTTCTTCATGAAATTCTCCATCCAATAAAGTAACAAATCTAGTCACTATTCCCCATCCCTTCCTATTCTATTATGGTATGCAAATTATACAAAAGCAAATCAAGCAAGACAGTTCTTGGATTTGGGTCTCAGACCCTCCTTATACATACATATGAGCATGTCTACTATTTGCATTTAATTAAAAAAAATAGGTTAGATGAATGCTCAAAGTTACTTAGTATATCTAAGCATAATAATAAGTAATAATGCAGAACTTTATTATATAGTTTTCATTAGGATAGAAAGATTTTAGCAAAATTTATAAAGGTCTGGTAGGTCAGATCCAACTATAAGAAGGGAAGTATTGTTACTCTGAGGTACAATATGCTTATCAAATGGCTCAACTTTTTTTGAAAAAGGAATGTGATACAACTTAAATTTATGTAGATAATCAGGAACTAGGGTGATAAATTTTATTTTCATACATGTAAAAATGTGTTAGTGGGTTTTGGCATAGCTGCATCGTGCTATTCTTGGGTTTTACTTATTTGTTTTTCATTTAAATAAATGAAAGTGAAGAATTCAATTTTAAGCTTTTATATTTGTCTCAAAAAGGACCAAATCTTAGGGCCGCAGAAGTAAGTTTTCAATGCCAAAATATTTTTGATGTAATTATGGACATCTCAGAATACTAGTTACAAAAAGCATGTTTAACAGACGTTTTCCCACATTTTAGTAAGCAATATAATTCTAAGCTATTCAAATGGAGAATTAATCAAAGTTGGAAGACAGAATTGTAAAAGCTTCCAAGAGGTCATAACTGATACTAGAATACATTAAACTTGTTTAGATAATAAGAAAACATGCCAGATAAATTATTCAATAATAGTTAAGAGTTTTTACTGAATATAATCAGTATTAACAATGGGTAATTTATTTTGACAATGCCGACAGTGGTAAACTAGAAAAGAAAATGGAAAAAACAGCTCCAATATCTTTGCCAAGAAAATCCCATATGTCATGAAGACTCAGATATGATTGGAAATCGCTGAACAACAATAACGATAGTGGTAAAAGTAGAAAATAAAAAAGGGTAGCAATAATGGAGCAGCAATCATCTAGTTCATTAAGTATTGGTTTCAAAACAAAAAAATGTAATAATAGAAGTGCTCTTTACTCAGCTCTACTCTTTAGAAGGAAAAAAATAATATATATATATATATATATATGTATGTCCTATGGTAATAAAACACACACATAAAAATTTTAAATGTCCTGAGTATTAAAAAAGCAAAAAGTTAAATAATAATCTATAGAAAATGGAAAAAAATTACAACAAACATAACAATTATCAAAAACTTCTTTCCCCAAACAGATAAACGCTTCCAAATTCAGGAATTTAAGGAAACTAAACCAAAACAAAAAAAAAAAACCCTAAATTTCAAAATTCAGGCAGCATTATCTATCATTTATTCCATGTGTAAGAATTTATATTTATTAGAAAAGCAGAATAATACATGTCACCTATAGGATAGTCTTAATCTTGGAAGAAAGTTTCAAGAATTGATGGGCCAAAAAAGACAAACATATATAATGAAGATAATTAAGAATGCTTATTATTCAGAAGGTGAATGATTTAATAGTTCTTCCCCCCCTTCTCTCTTTAACCCCCTGTGCCCAAATTTTAGAAATAGAAGTCTACAAACGTAGACAATACAGCCTCATCAGCCACTCAAATCATACATCCCATACCAATGGATCTTTCTAAAGTCACTCATGATCTCCTTTTCACTACACCCAAAGGTGTTTTTTCTGAGCTCCTTTCTCCTCCTCCTAAACCACTCTTTAACATTTAACACTCTGGACTAATCCTTCCTTTAACTTCCACAGCTATGAATGTCATGATTCTCCACTTTCATCAGCTCTACTATCTATATCTAAGGACTAGCCAGAAAGCAAACTCAATGGAGAGCTGGGCCTGAAGCCCAAAGTTTAAATCCCATCTCAGACAGGTTCTAGTGAGGACAATCAAATGAGTTGCTATCTGTAAAGCATTTATCACAAGGCCTGGAACAGAGTACTCCTTAACAAACACTTCACACCTAGAGCACTGGGTGGGTGTTGATGAGCCAGGTGCTGTGGTTAAGTGCTTTACAAAGAGCAGCATATTTGCTCTTCATCATACTCCAAGAGATAAAGGCTATTATTCGTCCTATCTTACAGCTTAGGAAACTGAGGCAAAAGTAAACTGCTCTGTCCAACATCACAGTTAGTGAGTGTCTAAGTCCATATTTGAACTCAGAACTCTGATTCCAGGTCCAGTTCTCTATCACCACACTACCCAGTTGACTTCCTGGAAAAAAAAAAAAGCTATGATGACAAGTAGAACAAGCAGTTGGGATGTGCTAGAGATCAAAAGTTTATAGGTATTGGGGTTTTTTTTAGGTTTTTGCAAGGAAAATGGGGTTAAGTGGCTTGCCCAAGGCCACACAGCTAGGCAATTACTAAGTGTCTTGAGACTGGATTTGAACCCAGGTATTCCTGACTCCAAGGCCGGGTGCTTTATCCACTACGCCACCTAGCCACCCCTATAGGTATTGTTGGGGAGATGGTGTCATGTCTAATGCCACCACCAGTATAAATAATGGCTATTTAACAAATGATAGATTAAATTCTATATTTGCACAAGTATATAAAATAAAATTAACTTTTGCTTATAGGAATGAACACATGACATGGATAGGTTCACAGACAAAAACAAACCAGGGCTGGTTTATATCTTGAGAAGTTACTGGACAATAGATAAATTGCTATCAGAAATAAAAATCCAATAAATAACAAACCTTAATCTTGGAAGAAAGTTTCACAAAAAAGACAATATAATGAAGATAATTAAGAATGCTTATTATTCAGAAGATGAATGATTTAATAATTCTTTCCTCCCTTCTCTTTGACCCCCTTGCCCAAATTTTAGAAATAGAAGTCTACAACTGTAGACAACACAGCCTCATCAGCCACTCAAATCACACATCCCATACCAATGGATCTTTCTCAAGTCACTCAAGATCTCCTTTTCACTACACCCAAAGGTGTAATTTAGTTTTCTTTATTGGACATCACTGGACAGTGATTTCATTAGTATATGGAACTCCCAGAGAGACACCAGTTTTTCAATTTTTATGGTCCTAAGAGAGTTGTCTGAGACTGGGAATTTAAGTGACTTTTCTATTTAGTATCCACAATCCATGGGACTTGAAGGCAAGCCTCTCCTACTTACCAGGTGAGCTTTCTATCCATTATAGAGTGCTATCTATCCAGTATTGATCCACCATAGTGATCAATCCTCTATTGATTCACTATAGAAAACCACTCGAATTAAGTAGTTATTAAATGCATTTATCTAAGAAAAGTTAGGAGAATAAAGTAGTAAAATATATCCATTACTTATTTTATTCATGGCAGTAACACACAAGAAAAACTACTTCTATTCACTTTTACTACCTTAACACATTAACTCAAATAACCTAATTCAACAGTTTAATCCAAACAGATAAAATCTGATGTGCTATGATAGTTGGTGATAAAATCTAAAGATACATTTAGCATTAAAGACAGTTAAAATGAAAAATGGCATCTGTTTAATTTAATGAAAATTAGGGATTACTTCCTTCGAAAGTCATATTCTTACCTGCTTGAGTGTGTACCAATGGATGGTGAAACTATATCAATTATTTTAAGTTGACTTTGAAAGCCTCATGACAAGCAATATACAAAGAGAAAGAAATTATAAGACTTAAAAATGAAATGGGGAGCCCTGGAGTCGGGAGGACCCCAGTTCAAATCTGCCCTCAGACACTAATTGCCTAGCTGTATGACCTTGGGCAAGCCACTCAACCCCCTTGCCTCGCAAAAGCCAAAACCAAAACAAGGAAAATGAAATGAATTTTAAAATTAAAAAAAAAACCAAGTTTGAATCTTTTCACCTACTATTCAAAGTCAAAGTCTGGATTCTGGTACAAAAAAAAAGCCGAATGTCAAAAAAAAAAAGGCAATCTGTCAAGAACAGAAGAGATGCGATGGAAAATGCAGCTCGCTCCCTGAACATTTAGCAAAATCATAAACTTATTAGGCATTCGCGAGGGGTTTAGCAGAAGTGAGCCATCTGAGCCGATGACATCGCGGCTTCCCACCGCCGCATCCCCGGGAAGGCATCAAAGCCGGCACCTTCCAGCGGGCCGGGCCGCGCAGCGGAGCATCCCGCGCGGAGAGCCCCCGCCGGGCCCGGGCCCCCGGCGCCCTCCCGCCCCGGACCTGCTCCTCCGTGCGGGCGGGCGCGGGAGCCCCGGGCCGGCCGCTACTCCAGGCACCGGCCTGCCAGGTGGCGCGGGGGCGGCCTGCGGCGGGGCGGCGGGGAGGGCGTGGGGGCGCCCCAGCACGGCGCCGCAGCCCGGGGCCGTGGGAGCGCCTGAGGGCGCCGCGTGCGAGCCCGCTCCGAGCCGGCAGCCTCTCACCTGCGGGCTCCGCGGCCCCGGGGCCGCCGGCCGCCTCGGGCAGGGCCGGAGGTCGAGAAGGGAGCCCCAGGCATCCCCCGGCCCCGCAGCCTTCCCGCCGAGGCTCTGCGGCCAAGTTCCCGGAAAGGGAGCGCGCAGGCGCCCCCTCGCCCCCGGCCTCCCCGCGCGCGCTCCCGCCGCCGCGCAGGCTCCGCCCCCCGCGGGGCGCCCCGCCCCAGCCCGGCTCAGGCCCCGCCTCCGAGGACCGGCGGGGGGGGAGGGGAGGGTTGGGCCAGGGTGGGCGACTACTTCCGCCGGGTCCCTAAGATGGCGGCGAGGAGGGGAGGCGTAGCCCCCCCAGCCTCCCCCGGAAGGCCCCCTCCTCCTCCGCGCCCCACCCCCCGCCGGGCGCCGTGGTGCTCGCCTCGGAGCGCCCGCCCCGGCCGAGGGGCCGCCGGCCCCACGCGAGTGAATGTCCCTCGGCGCCTCGAGTCCCGGGCGGAGGTCCCTCCCCGCCCAGGCGGCGTCACCCGAGCCGGCGCGGCGCAGGTGCCAGCGGACCCGGCCCCCGCGGCCCCCGGCGCAGGTGCCAGCGGACTCGGACCCTGCGGCGCAGGTGCCAGCGCCCCGGTCCCAGAGGACCCGGGCCCCGCGGCCCCCGGCGCAGGTGCCAGCGGACTCGGACCCTGCGGCGCAGCGGCCAGCGGACCCGGCCCCGCGGCCCCCGGCGCAGGTGCCAGCGGCCCCGGCCCCGCGGCCCGCGCAATGCATCCTCAGCCCCCAGCCCCTCCCCCAATCACGAATTCAATTTGAAACTTCGCCCCAGCCCCGTCAGACTTTCTTCTAAACGGCAATTGCGCACGCCGGGTCAAACCGAGGCTGTCCCAACCCCCAGTGCGCTAAGCCTTAAGCCCTCAAGTTCAAAGCTGCCGTAAGACCTTTGGGACAGTGTCTTAACGGGGGCCTAGTCCTTTCCAAAAGAAAAAAAATTCTTGCCTGTAACACAAATGGGCTCTTGCGGCAATGTGATTCTCTTTAAGACACCCGCTTCCCTTTTCCACAATTCCCCCAATCTTTCCCTCCTGCTTTTCCCCTCCACCACCCCTGCAGGCAGCACAGACCCCTCTCCAATCGGCCGCGATTGTCCGGGAAGCCTGGGGCTCTGTGAAGGGACTGCAGAGGCTTCTGGGGGAGCTGAAACCATCCAAAATGGGGAGGGGGATTGAGGCGGGGAAGAAGGGCTGAAACACAGAAATCAAGGCATTTTCCCATTGAAGTGAATAGTTAGTTGTTTTGGGGTTTTATTTCTCCTCTCCATTGTAGCCAGCCCTTCCTACTTCCCTTTGAATAAACTTTGAATTCCCTTCTAGTTTTCTACTGACTGATTATGAAACCACGGGGGCAGGGGATTCCGGATCCTAAAGTTCAAATGATTTAGTTCAATGGCAAAGTTTAGTCTGTCAGTCCGGCAATAAGCATTTATTCAGAACCTGTTAACGCACAATACTAGAAATTCAGTTTAAGGCAAAAGACAGTCAGTCCTTGCCTTCTAGGAAGTCACAATCTAAAGGAGGAGATAACATTCCAATAAAAAGGAAATAATTGATGAAAAGAAGGCCCTTATTTTTAGGTTGAGTTTGGACTTGACCCAAAAGGTCATAGCATATACATCCTGAAGATAAATATGAAAATCATCTTACAAGTTTTAAATCCTACTGAATATATAAATATGTACATCTGTATATATATATATATATATATATAAAACCCTATTTGCCTCAGTTTCCTCATCTGTAAAATGAACTGGAAAAGGAAATAGCAAACCACTCCACGGTATTTGCCAAGAAAACCCAAATGGGGTCAAGAAGAGTCAGATACAACTGAAATGATTGAACAACAACTATATAAATACATATATATATATATATATATATATATATACATGATATGCACATTTTATATATTTACATATATATATATATATATATATATATATATACACAAAAAAAAAACCACATATACATATCAGAGGTGGCTAGTGATGTAGTGGATAGAGAGCACCAACCCAGCAGTGGGAGTTCAATTCAACAATCACAAAAATGTGTGATCCTGGCTTTCTCAACTGTAAATTGGGGATGATCTAGATATTATTATTCACCAACTTCCTAGAGTTGTTGGAAGAATAAAATGAGATAATATTGTTGAAAGTATTAGCACAATGACATTTCCTTCCCTATTGAGGGGAAATATACCTCAAATAAGTAAATTTAAAGTAATTTTTGGAGGGGTTCTGGGGTGAGTAACATTAGGAAAGGTCTTGGAGGATGTAGGTAAGAAGTAACAAGAGCTGACTTCTGACTGGAGCTAGGGATGCTAAGAAGTAGATGAAGAAAACATTCTATATGGAGGGATGATCTATACAAAGACACAAGGATGATTGTATAGGTGTATATGGAGAACACACAATGTGCCAGTTTAGATGAATAGAGAAGTAATGTCAAGTAATGTCAAGTCAGCCTAGAAAGTTAAATTTGAGACGGGCTGTGAACAGTTTTAAATTTCAAACAGCAAAAAAGCTAATGACCACATGAACGTCATTGAAAGTATTTAAGTAGGGAACCATGAAGTTTGGGTCTTTTCAATTCACATAATCATAAATATCCTACGGGAAAACAAAAAGCAACATGTCAGTCAATAATGAAAATAATATGCAGGGAACAGAAACAGTTGACATTTATCACAATGAAATCCTATTGTCAATTTTTCTTGAGTGGATAGAGCTTTGGACCTGGAATCAAGAAAACCTAAAGTTAAATCCTGCCTAGTTCTTTGATCCTTCACAGGTTATCTAATTTCTCTCTGCCTTAGTTTCCTCACCTGAAAAATAATAGCCCCTACCTCTCAGGATTATTGTGAGGATAAAATGAGATGATATTTTAAACACTTTAAAGCACTATTACTATTTGGCCATTAGAATAAAATAGTTTTAGTATTCATGTAATTTAAGGGGAAAAAAAAAAGCAGTGGAAAAATATTTTAAACATGGTTTCCAGGAAAACTGAAGATGTTACAAAACTATTTTTTTCTGGTCTAAAATCCTTTCTAGACTTTTCTATTTAGGAAAATGAGCAGAATACAAGTTAAGACCTTTCTTAGAGAAATGTATGAATAATGGTAAAAAAAAAAATTAGCTCAAGTCTAGATGATATATGGCCTTACTTTCCCTGAAGTGACTGGGGTGATCACCTACCTAAGGACAGTGACCTCATTACATTCAAGGTTAAGACATTAATTTTCTGGGAGGAAAACCTTTTTTGAATCCTTGCATAAAGAGAGGCAACTGAATGTTAACTCCAAACTGAGTTTTAACATATCCTGATCTTTTTCCTCTTCAAGATTCCTATTACCACAAATCATCTAAGAATAGTATTTTCAAGGGCATGGAAATACTCATCCCTTTGGGATATCTTTCCTTCTCTAGGCTAGAAAACTTTTGATGTAGTAATAATAATAATAGTAATAATTAGAATTGAGATAATACTCTAAGGTTTACAAAGCACTTGATAAAGAATGTTAAATTAAATAAGATTATTAGACAAGGCTAAAAACAGATTATACTAAACATTTTTTCTTCAACAATCCTTTAAAAAAAGGGAAAGCTGAAGTAAAAGTTTTCAAACACCCTAAAATAACAAAAATACCCTCAGAAAGTCTCTAGGGAGAATATTGAAGGTACATCAGTTCTAAAGAAACTACAAGCAATAATGAACAGTTTCATAGTTGCTAAAGTTGCTGAAGTATTTTATATTTGCTATAGTTGCTAAAGTATTTAATAGCTGTGTGATCCTGATCAAGTCACTTTACTCCTGTTTGCCTCAGTTTTCTGATATGTAAAATGAACTGGAGAAGGAATTGGAAAACCACTCCAATATCTTTGCCAAGAAAATTCCATAAATAGGATCACAAACAGTAGGACATAAATGAAATCATTGAACAAACAAAAAGTACTACTAAAACAGATAAGCTGTAAAGTAAAATAGAAAAACAATTCATGAATAATCATAAAATAGAAAAACAAATCATGAATAAACATGATGAACATTGCTAAATCCCACCTTCTCCAAGAAATCTTTTCTGATTTCCCTTATTGCCAAGACCTTTGCCTCTGTTCACTTTCTCCATTTTATTCTATATATCTCTTGCTTGTTCCTTGTTGTTTGCATATTTTCTTCCCTTAGAATGTATATTTCTTGAAAAGAGAAATTTTTTTTTTTTTGCTTTTCTTTGTAGCCCCAAAGTTTGGCACAATGCCAAGCACCTAGTTAAATGTTTGTTGACTAACTGGTACACAAAGCTTGAGTGTTCAGTAGATTCAAAACAAGTTGATTAGTTGTCTTCAAAGAGTAGCTACTGATGGCAAGTGGCCTCTAGGGACATGTGCCTGACTGTGTTTTATTTGACATTTTTATCAGTGGTTTGGCTAAAAGCATAGATGGGTGCTTATCAAATTTGTAGATTACACAAAATGGTGAAGGATTGATAACAGTAAGTAACAAAAAAGTCTTAGACTATAGCATTGAACTATCTAATATCAGATTTAGTAAAAATAACTGTCTCATCTGTAGTTGAAAAAACTTCATAAGTATGACTCAGAATTCAGTTATATAAGCCAAAAAAACAAAAAACAAAAACTCCCTAACTTCTAATCTGAATTTGACAGCATTAAGAGAGGCATAGCTTGTCTCCCCTCATCAGACTACAACTGAAGTACTAGGTAGATAAACTAGAAAGCATCAGGAGATGTAATAATGCTAATAGCTAATGTACTTCCAAAAGAGACCAATAGCAGGCATTTTTAAGCATCTTACACTATTCTCTTATGTTCCTTACAACAACCCTGAGAGATTGGAGCTATTATTATCCCCATTGTATAATTGTGGAAATTGAGGCTGGCAAGTTAAGTGAATTGCACAGGATAGCAGAGCTAGTATGTGTCTAAGGCTGAATTTGAACTCAGGGCTTCCTGAGTCCAGGCCTGGTGCTCCATTCACTGTGCTATCTAGCTGCAATTAGAAAGGCATCTGAAGTGGTGAAGAGCCATATTTAATATTGTCATATGAGAATCAATTAAAGATTGTGTTTAATTAGCCTGAAGAGAGAAGTCTTGGGGAGCATTATGTGTTTAAGTATCTGAAGGACTACTATATAGAAGAAATATCCTGTGTTCTGTTTAGCCCCAGAGGGTAGAACAAGTACCAAAAGATGCAAAGAAACTAGACTTCAAAAAGCAGATTTTAGGCTTGATGTCAAGAAAAACCTACAAGTAGCTGTCCAAAAGTGGAATGGGATGTTTTGGGTTCCATCTCAATAGTGGTTTCTAAGGAAAAGCAGGATCTCTGTTTATCAGGTAAATTATAGTAGAGTTTCATTTTGGTGACAAGTAGATGGCTACTATTTATAATATGAGAGGTCTTTGGTATTAGTAACTATGCCTTTTATTTCATATTTTTCTAACTCTTTTCAGTTTGTCTAAGTTTATTATGTTCCCTCCTGCAATATTCTACCTACCCCCTTTCAACTTTAGAACTCATGTTGTATTATACATGTTTTATCTTAGCAACTTATTTTCTGAACTCTCAGGACAATTCCTTTTTTGTATTTATCTTTCAATTTACTACTACCTTAAAAGCACAAATTAGGGAATGACAAGCAGTACCAAAAAAGGATGAATTTCTTAACTTTAAGATGTATTCACCTTTGCTAAATAATTACATCTTAGATGGGCATAAGACAGATGTAGTAGGCAGAAGCTTTTTTCATCTGTTCTATAAAATACCCAGTAAATTCAGTACTTAATATGCAAAATCTATTCTAAGTGCAGAGATGTACATTACTAAGGATGAGAGACAAAAAAACAATGAAACCAAAATTAGAATATAAAACTTAAAAGTTAAATCAGTGACAGTTAAAAAAATAGCAACATGACATTGAAATCAAATGTGATGTGTTGTAAGACATTTATCATTTTGAGCCATGTGGTTTAGCTTTAACCACAACATATATTTATAAAAGAGGAAGAAACCAAGAATATAAACGTGAAAAAGAAAAGATGAATTTTTACTTCCGAGAGAGTCTGACCATGGCTTATTGATGTCAATCACTTACCAGTCAAGTTTTAAAGAAAACGTAAACCTTACAGCTATAGACCATTTTCTAGTTTGAATAATTTGCCTAAGAAGGTAAACTTTTAGTAATAAACCAACGCATGAATTCAGGAAGTAAAGAGGAAGTAAAGAAAACCCCCAGATTTTAAAATCTAACTAATTCCATTTAGAGTATGGGAAGACTATTGAGATGAATGACTTACTTGAAAGCAAGAATTTCATCATTCTTCCCTTTATTAACTCTGCCTTTTAGCCAAACTGAACAGCTCACTATTACAATAGTTTTAACGCCTCTCTGTCCATCTCTGTGCATTCAAACAGGTTTTAAAACAAGGTTAGAATGCCTTTATCAATCATCTGAACCCCGATTGAGCTGCAGAACATTATTTAAGACAAGTTCAGGTGCCACTTTCTGAAGCCTTTCTTGATTTTGATTTCTATCAAAATCTTCTATTGTCTCTAATTGACTTATGTGGGTACATGTTGTATCTTCCTCATGGATGGTAAATTCCCTGAGACTGTTTTTGTCTCCCTAGTATCTTATTTGGTACTTGACATGGAGTACAAGTTTTAAAAATGTGTTAATAAAATTGAACAGAAATGCATTTCAGCAATATCTCTCCTAAGAGAAAATTCTGTTTTTTGCCTTTGTGAAAATAAGAATATATTGGGGTATCATCTTAGTGATTCACTACAATCTCACTATCATTCTACTCTTAGAAGTCAGTTCATTCCTAAATGGACACAATAGGAGAAATTGAGGTCCCTCCAGTATAGCTGATAACTAAACCACTTTGCATAAGGTTGATGTTCTACTTAATGTATAGTAGGTCATGCCATTAGGGAGCTCTAAGGCAGTTATTAGTAATTCCTTAAGATTTTCTTCAGGGGAAAGAATTATTAAACTCATTTTGCTCTTCATCCTAAATAATATTTTAGATCTAAAGTAGGAAGGGAACTCAGAGCAGTGGTTGCCTGGCAAATTTGACACCTGCAGTGTATAATTTTTAAACAACCCCTCTCTCTTCTATACAACAAAATCATTTTCAGAAATAATAAAAACAGCTAATAAAAAATACTGACAGGGGCGGATAGGTGGCGCAGTGAACAAAACACCGGCCCTAGAGTCAGGAGTATCTGGATTCAAATCTGGTCTCAGACACTTAATAATTACCTAGCTGTGTGGCCTTGGGCAAGCCACTTAACCCCATTGCCTTGCAAAAAAAAATATTGACTACAAAATATGATTTTATTCAACTATATGTATATATATATATATATAATTATGTATAAAATTCCACTGGACTAAACCTGTTCCCTGGCACTGCATGAGGCCCTCTGAACTCTGCCTACTCCTATGAAAGGGAACCTAGGATACCCCTATCCATGCTCCCCTATCTCAGAACCCTTCCCTATCCCAAATTGGGCTCAAGAGCTGAATAAAAAAAATATACCTGGCCCAGATGAATTAAGAATTCAGCTGCTTCTCCTGCCACCTAAATAGACCCCAGGACTTTCTCCCTATTCAACCACTTGGAGCCCAGGTCACCAAAAAGGGCTTGACCCTAGACAGCAGCCCCTTGCTTCATGTGCCCTCCCTAACACTCACAATGGTACAGACCCTGGACAGCAGCCCCTTGCTTCATGTGCCCTCCCTAACACTCACCATGGTACAGTTCCCCCTCTCCCCTACTCCATTCAACCCACACCACCCACATCCTGTCAAGGAAGCTGGAAGCCCAGTCTTCCCTTGACTTGGGCCCTATATGACACAGAGAAGCCCCGCCCCCCACCAATATCACCCTCCACTCAGCTGAGACAATGTCATTCTTCACCTCTCCACTCAGTGCATCCCAGATGCAGAACCACCCCTCACCAGCTTGGGACACCGTCTTGTCTCTGGCACACCCTGCAACCTTAGCTGACCCAAGTACAAATTGGTCACTACCCCTCCCCCCATAGTGACCACTTGAAAAACGTCCCACTCATATAACCCCTGGCCCCTACTCACTGGGAAACAAAATCCATTCCCTAACCCCTAGCCCCCCAATAGTTTCTTGGAGCTCAGGGTCTACCCAGCACTATGGACCTTATTACCAACTCCAGATAATTTAAACTTGGCCATGATCTTGCCTGGTCTATTTGATTATTGGGAAAAATTGTTTTTCTAACACTCCCTCTATTGGATAAAAATCCTTTTTTTAATAAAAACCATGAAATGAAAAAATAATAATGACCAGAAAAGAAACTCAACTATTAAAATTTTTGTCTTATCAAAGTTCACATATATCATTATACCAGGAAAAAATAAGTTTAAAATGTCACAGATTAAAAAAAACAGAAAAAGTAATGGATTAAATCTCTTTAATTTCATACTAATGTTTCAGGGTTTTTCTCCTTTCAAAAGAACTGTGGAGAGTTGCCCATCATAAGATGCTAGACATTCTTTTGTCAGCATATTAGGGGTGGTGACCCCAGTCTCAGTCCTTTCAGTCTTGGCCGAGAGGATGTTCAGCCACTCCTGGAATCCTGCTATAGACCCTATTGCAGAGACATGTTATTTTTCAGGGTAGAGATGCAGGGTTTGAACTTGACCCAGTCTGGATTCATTTCTTCAGCTTTCACCTGAGATCAGATGGAAAAGTCATTCCTTAAAGGGCAGCTAGGTGGCACAGTAGAAAGATCATGGGTCCTGGAGTCAGGAGGACCTGAATTCAAATTTGACATCAGACACTTAATAATTGCCTAGCCATGTGACCTTGAGCAAGTCACTGAACCCTATTTCCTTAAAAAAATTAAAAATTAAAAACAAAAAGGAAAAGTAATTCCTTATCCAAATACTTTCTTCTTTCCTTGGAGGTAACCTCCTCAATTCATTCCCTTATTGTCTGTATTGGGGCAGATCTTTCACATTACCTTACCCTTAGTACCCTACTGCCTCAGAAGTCATCTGGTTCAAACTTTTTATTTTATAGACAAGGAAAATGACTTATCTAAGGTCACTTAAGTAGTAAGGTTTGGACCCAAAATATAATTTGTATTTATTGTTTTATATACTGTTGGACAAGTCATTCAAATATCTCTGAACTTGTTTTCACATCTTTAAAGTGAGAATGATAATAGCTTGTACTTTCTATTTACATTCGTCCTCAGTTACTAGTATAGTTTCTAATCCAGAGTAGGCACTTAATAATTAATAACAGTTGATATTAGTTCTATAAACCACTTTCTAAACCCAAAGTGCCATATAACTGTGATCTTTGTTGTTGTTGAGCTATTTCAATCATGTCCAACTCTTTGTGGCCCCATTTGGGGTTTTCCTGGCAGAGATACTGGAATGGTTTACCATTTCCTTCTCCAGTTCATTTTACAGAGGAGGAAATTGAGGCAGATAGGATTAGGTGATATGCCCAGAGTCATAGAGTCAATAAATATCTGAAGTCAGAATTGAACTCAGGTCTTCCTAACTCCAGACCTGGCACTGTCTCCACTATGCCAGTTACTACCCAAATGTGAGTTCTAGTCATCATAATCATTATTTTAGTTCTCTAGAAACTTAACCTTTTTTTGTGTGTAGTAGATCCCTTTGACAAGTCAGTAAGGATTATAAACCCTTTCCCAGAATAATTTTTAAGTACATAAAATAAAGTACATAGAAATATAAAAGAAACCAACTATATTGAAATAGTTATCACAATATTGAGTGAACAAGTTCACAGACAACAGGTTAAGAATTGCCATTCTAGAAAGGATCTGCCTAGCAGGTTATGAAGTAATTCCTGCTTAGTTTATATTATAAAGATTCTTTTTTATTATCAAATTTTAATTTAAAATTAAAATTTTTTAAAGTGATAGTTCTATGTCATCATAAGATAATCTTTCAGTTAGAAGGAACTGAGAGTCATGTAATTCAGCCACCCTCCATATTATCAACATTTTATTTCTCTTCTGCAGCCTCTTGTCTAATCTGGGGCAGGGGGTAGGATAGCTTATCCCCTGCCAATAGACTAGACAAGAGAAGAGAGTGAACAGGCAGCAAAGGACTAATACAGCTAGTTATATCAAAAGATCATTGGAGTTATAGATCTGGTAGGAATGCTTATTCAAGTCAATAAGCATCTATGAAGCCCCTGGTATTTGCCAGCCTCTGTGCTAAGCTCAGGTGATGCAGAGAAAGACAAGAACAGTTCCTACCTTCACTATGTTCATCAGCTAATTCAGAAGGCAGCATGCAAACAATAGATTATAAACTTTATACATACATATATGTTTGGGACATAGATACTCAAACATATATGAATTTAAATTCAGGATAAATAATAGATCATCTCAGAGGAAGTTGAGAAGTTGCAGAAGTTGAGATTTTAGCTGAGTGAATCTAGAGAAGTCATGAGACAGAGACAAGGGGGAAGAGAATTCCAGGAAAGGGAGACAGTGAAAACACCCAGAGCTGAGAGATGGAATATCCTGTATGAAGAACAAAAAAGAGGACAATGTCTTGGATCGTGCTAAGTACATGTATAGGAATAATGTGTAAGAAGACTGGAAAGACAGAAGGGAGAGGGGTTGTGAAGATCTTTAAAAATCTAACAGAGAATGTTATATTTGATAGGTAATCAGGAGCCAGTGGAGTTTATTGAATGGAGGAGGAAGATAAATAATATGATTAGACCTGTGCTTTAGGAAGAGTTCTTTAGTGCCTGAGTGGAGGATGGACTGGAGACGGGAGAGATCTGAAGCAGAGAGACCAACCAGTAGGATATTGGAAAATTCAGGTATGAGCTGAGTAGGGCCTCCACCAGGATGGTGACAGTGTCGAAGGAGAAGAGAGCATGTGTGAGAGATGCTGCCAAACTAGAAACAATGGGACTTGGAAACACTTTGAATGGTGAGTTGGGCGAGAGAAAATTAGGAGTCAAGGATGACATCTAGGTTGTGAGCCTGGAATCATTCTGCACCAGTAATAGGAAATTTAGGAAGAAGGGAGGATTTTGGAGGAGGAGGAAAAATAAGTCATTTAGCTGAATTACCTTTTCCTACAAATGAGGAAATCGAAATTGTGAAATAATCTGCCTAAAGTCACAGAACTAGTAACTCAGGCTCTCTGACTTCAGGTAAGTCACTCTTGCCATTTACTTCTTCCTACTACCTTTTTGAGGATTGTCTCTGGAAGAGATAAACTGTGGATGGGGCAGGTCATCCACCCGAGCAACTAGGAGGGAGAGCTTTATTGAAGGGTTTTGATGTACTCAAAAAAATCAGGGAAATTGGATGGTTCCATAAAGAAGGTATATAGATCTTATGTAGCCTACTCCTTATGCTAGTTTAGGGTTACCCAAATGCCCTTCCTCTGGGGTAGAACTATCTGGTTTTTAAAGAGACAGAATTGACTATGACTTCTCTGATTCTTCTAGGAAAAGAAATAATCCACTTTCCTCTGCCAGACATCTTATTTGTTTATGTCTGAGGGGAGAGCAGGTTTATTGTATTGGCAGGTCAGGTGAGGTTATAAGATTGTTGGATCATAGTTTTTAGAACTGAAAAGGACTTTTGAAGTCAGTGCTTTGTACAACTAAAAACTCTGTTTGTTGAATTAAATTGAATTGAACCTAGTCCAATCCCCTCATTTTACAGGTGAAAAAACTAAGAAATTAAGTTACTTACCCAAAATATCAAAGGTAGAAAATATCACAGCCAGAATTCAAATGTAGTACTGCTGACTTTTAAAGAGAAGTACTCTCTCCAGTCCAGTCTCAAGGCCCATGTACAATGGGGTGGCTCTAACCTTCTTGTGATCCAGTCACTTTGAAACAAAGATGAAAATTCAGTATACTGACAATAACCTCAAATTTTCATTCTTTTGTTTCTCCCTATTCTGTACTCTCTTACGCTTTATCCTCCTGAATCTGTTTTTATTCTTGTACACATTTATAATCTTTTTGCTGCCTCAAAGGGCCTTTATTTCTAGGTTCACAATTCATTGTTCTTTCTCTTAGCAAAGCTTGCAAACTTCATACTTGCGGTTTGTCCATTCCTTTCCCTTAGTCCTGACCAGTTGGACTGAAAAGCATATCACTAAAGGCACATTTGGAGACCTATTGTTCTTTTGCAGGCAAATGTTCCCTTACACACCCAAGTTTACTATTAGTTTTAAGCAACGGTCTATTATGTAAAGAACAGGTTTTTTTATATAACAATCTGATCCCTACCATAAAAGGACAGCTTTATAATACCAGTAACTTTTCCATGATGCTATGTGGCTATGGTTCAGGTAATATCAAAATATCAGATGATTTTAAAAATTTCTGATAACCCAGAGAGCAATGAAAAGATACATGGTGGGTATAAAAGAGCAGTGACTTATTCCTGACATCCAGGTGAAAAGGGATGTAACCAACATCACCAAGTAATTGTAGAAAACCAAGGGGAAAAAAAAGGAAACCTGGTGATGCCATATTTGAGGGAAGCATAATAGATGGATGGGCTAGATTTTGCTCTGGTGTCTGTAGTAAGCATGAACAAGAGATAAAACATAGTGGAGTTTTTCCATCTCCTTTCTGTCCCCATGTGAATGTGGGTCTTGCAGCAAACAGATGACTGGAAGGAAAAAACACTTTCTCAAAATGCTATGGACCAGCTATATGGCAGAAATCACTAACTAGGAGTTGGCTAGAAGACTGAGGGTGATTTAGAAGAAAACAGAATGGAACTCAGAACATGTAGAGCTTCTACATTAGTTTGCTGATTTGGGGAATATCTCTAAAGAAGGCATCAGAACCTGTGTAGGCAATAGCAGCTTGACACTAGCAGCAGATGGTAATATCGAAGGCTCATGTTCTCAACTTGTGCAATCTCCATAGAGGAGAGGCTTGGCATGCTAGGGGCCTTCCTCTAGATAGCTTGACTTTGTGTGACTATCAGAGGAGTGTGAAAAGTGGTCAATCGGGGTGGCCAGGTGGCACAGTGGATAGAGCACTGGCCTTGGAGTCAGGAGTAACTGAGTTCAAATCCAGCCTCAGACACTTAATAGTTACCTAGCTGTGTGGCCTTGGGCAAGCCACTCAACCCCATTGCCTTGCAAAAAAAACTAAAAAAAAAAATTTGTCAACCCTTATTCTCATTAGGTCATTTCTTTTTCCAATTATACCTCTAACTGATGATATTGTTTAAACCACTTCTGCCTCATCCCTACCTCTTTCTATTATGGAAACTTTTTCCTGTTAGTAAGGTAGGTAGACAAGTTTTACTTGTTTCAAATAGGGGAATGGGAGTGCTGGGGGTGGGATTGTTAAAGGAATTGGGGGAATTAACTAATTTTTCATTCCATCTGGAATATTGGTGTAGCAAAGTCCATGCAACATTTCTCTCATTCTCTGATATCAGAATTTTCAGTGAAGAGGGAACAATCTGGTAACTATGGATACATATAGAACATTTCATTGAAATATATACTCAAAGAATTACATTTTTAAAAAATATTGAATTTATTGAATAATCATAATGGAAATAATTTTTATTCATCAAACTAAAGAAACTAAATCTTAACTAAATGGAATTTAAAAATTTATTTAAAAAATATAAACTTTAAAAACAAAACACCATTTAAAAAAATAGACTTTAGTGTGTTCCTGTGCACAAGTCTATACAGGCATACTCATCATTGATATTCAATGACTCTTTATTTCCTTGCTCAAAAATTTTCCAAGACACTCCATTGTCTGAGAATAGAGGACTGTCTGAGGCCTTCCCACTGCTTTGAGAAGTCCTGGTTACTTTAGAGGTGACTAACAACAATAGGAATGAAGATGAAAATAATGGTGCCTGTGATGGCTGTAGCCATGATACCAGTAGATGTAATTTCAGTGGTTGGAATGGCAGTTCCAGGTAGGGTGTATGTTTTCATGGCTGTTATCATACAACTTCTGAAATGTTTAGTACAATTTCTTTGTATACAGGCCTTATCTTTCCCTCTTCCCTGGTTTTCTTAACTCTTTGGACCTTGAACCTAGCTTCATGTAATGTGAATGTCTTAACAATAACAGCTATAAAAATCAACCTAGAGCGTGTGATATCTTCTAATCAGTCTGTAATGGTAGATAATACCAAATGGGATCTCTTGAATCTCCTACTTTTCTTTCCACTCATGAATCTCCATTCAAGCCCATGACTTTATTAATTTTACTCTTTTGACTCTTGTTTTACGGTATAGGAACAAATAGCATGAATAGCTTGTTAACTAAATAACCAGTGACAAAGTTCAGCCCAATGCTGGGTTGGAAAACTGTAGTAATATATCAAGGAACGTGAAAAGAGGAGCAAGGTCTACCACTGTTCTTAAGAAAACAAGTGAAAAAATATCCGGAAATGAAGCCAGAGTGGAGGGTGGGATTGGGGACACCTATCATTTTATTCCTAACAGTATGGCCACAATTGTAAGGAATTTTGTTCTCCAGATGTCAGAACAACTTCCACTAGTTCCTTTAGCATGGGAAAGCCTGTCATATTAATATTTAATGTCCTTATCTATTGATTCTTTCTTGGTTATGTGGCTCAAATTCTTCCCCATTCTTTTCAAAATCCTTAATTATTTTATGTATAGACTCCTAGTAGTCTCTTGGCCTTTAGACTTTATCATCTCCAATTTGTTTGATGCTCCACAACCATATAACCTTTCTAAAATCTTTCTCATCATGTTACACAGCTGCTTAAGAACCTACAATGACTTCCCATTGCTTAAACAATCAGGTCCAAAGTCCTCATTCTGCCATTATTAAAAAGCCCAATCTTATTTTGTTAACCATACTTCCCACTACTATCTCAAATGAGCTATTATTTGTTGTGTTCAGTACAGTACCTGCTTCATAGAAACATTGATTAAATGATTCTTTCTGTCTCTCTTCCCATTCTCCTAAACACAAACCTTTTTGATCCTATCAAATCTTTTCCTCCTATGACATTCATTTCCACTTCTGTACCATTTTTGTTTTTGAGTAACTCAGATCTCTTTGACTTCTCTCCAATACTCCACATTCCATTATTTGTTATTCCATTATTTAAAACTCTTGGTTCTCACCTTCTCCATGGAGCCCTCCCCAGTTACTTTGTCTTCTCTGATTTTTCTCTTCCTAATTTTCTATAGTACTTATTTTCTTTTTCTTTTTTAATTGTTTTTTTATTAAAGATATTATTTGAGTTTTACAACTTTCCCCATCTTACTTCCTTCCCCCACCCCACCCCCACAGAAAGCAATCTGTCAGTCTTTGTTTCCATGTTGTACATTGATCCAAACTGAGTGTGATGAGAGAGAAATCATATCCTTAAGGAAGAGACAAGAAGTCTAAAAGGTAACAAGATTAGACAATAAGATATCTGTTTGTTTGTTTTTTTTAAATTAGAGGGAGTAGTTCTTGAACTTTGTTCAAACTCCACAGTTCTTTATCTGGATACAGATGGCACTCTTCTTTGCAGACAGCCCAAAATTGTTCCCAACTGTTGCACTGATGGAATGAGCGAGTCCTTCAAGGTTGACCATCACCCCCATGTTGATATTAGGGTGTACAGTGTTTTTCTGGTTCTGCTCATCTCACTCAGCATCAGTTCATGCAAATCCCTCCAGGCTTCCCTGAAATCCCGTCCCTCCTGGTTTCTAATAGAACAATATTGTTCCATGACATACATATACCACAGTTTGCTAAGCCATTCCCCAATTGAAGGACATTTACTTGATTTCCAATTCTTTGCCACCACAGACAGGGCTGCTATAAATATTTTTGTACAAGTGATGTTTTTACCCTTTTTCATCATCTCTATAGTACTTATTTTCACTGAGGTATTAAGGCACTTAATTACTTTCTTTATTATGATGTTCTCTAATTGCTTTGTAAATGTAAGCCTTGTTCTCTATTAAATGGTAGGCCCTTGGGGATCATAGACATCATCTAATATTTCTTTTGTTCCCCCTATTCTATAGCCCTTCCTTTAGGACCAGGTGCATATTAAGCCCTTAATAAATACTTGAATAAAGTGCATGAATAAAGTCGCTTATATAATCAATAAAGTAAAATATAACATTAAAGAATTTATTCCTTGAATATGATTATTCTCTATTTTAATAGTTCTCCCCCCCACCAGCCTAATATGTATATTCTAGCACCTGACAAGACTTTTTATTTGGTCAGAAAAATTAATTTTGGCAAAGAGCAGAAATAATTATGTTCCAGATTCGGAATATGTATATTAGCCCAGGACTTTAGCTCCCTCGTTGTATCTTTAAATAGTCATAACATGAAAATCAGAAAATAAAGAATCAGAATTGTTTAATAGAGATGGTTAGGTCTCAAAGTCAACTTTCCAACATATTCTAGAGTTCCTTTGGTATTGATATGGCTCCTTTTGACTGTTCTGTTGATTTCACAGTATTGTGAAGAAGTTCTCAGTAGGAAGCACTTTTAATTTTATTTTTAATTTTATGAGTTAAAATACCTTTACAGAACCACATGAGAAAAGCAAAGTCATCATCCTCCCAGCAGATAATTGGAGTAAGAACTTGACTGGTAGAGAGTATGTTTATTCCTATTCCATTCTTTATAGTCAATGACATGATATTATGTTTATTTTTCCTTTTTTTTAGTTAATTTTTTTGAGACAACAAAAATTCATCTTTTGTCCCTTCTCCATCCATATCCCCCAATTGAGAAAGAAAAACAAAACCCCTATAATAAGGATGTATAGTGAATAAAAACAAAATTCCTTATTGATCATATCCTAAAAAATATATCTCAAATTATAGTCTGATCTGTCACCTCCATAGTAGGAGGTAAATAGCATGTTTTATTATAAATCCTCTAGAATTGTGGATTTTGCATTGCATTGATCAGAGTTCCTATGTCTTTCAGAGTTGTTTTTATAACATAATATTGTTGTCACTGTATAATCAATTTGGGTTCTGCCCATTTCATTTTGTATCAGTTCATATGTTTTCCCAGGTTTCTCTGAAATCATCTTCTTCCCTATTTTTAAAAACATGATAGTATTCCATCAATTCATATAGTATAACTAATTCAGCCATTCCTCAATTTATGAAAACCATTTCAGTTTATAATTCTTTGCTGCTGTAAAAAAGAACTACTATTAATATTTTTGTGCACACTTAATTTAGTTTAGAACTAAGTCCTCCTTTAATTTATTTTTCCTCTTATTGCCTCTCCCCTTCTTTTTCCTCTTTGTCTCCTAATTCCTTGTTAGAATTTTTATATTTCTGTACCCAACTGTCCCCTCCTTTGACCAGTTCAGATGAAAGTGAAGTTAAAATTTTAACTGTTTCCACCACCCTTCCTCTTTGCCACTATTTGAATCCCCTGATAATGTGAGATAATTTTCCCCTTTCTTCCTCCCCCCACCCAGTGTTTTCCTCTGTCCCTCCCTTTCAAGACTACTCCCAGGCCTTCTTTCTAATTTGTCTTCATCACTTCAAACTGCTCCCCTCACATAATGATAGTGTTCTGAGGGGATCATGTAAATATTAGGATGCAAACAGTTTATCCTTGTTTATGATTGTTTGCTTATATTTTACCTTTTTATCTTTCTTATGACTCCTACATTTCCACTTTAAAATTTCTATGTAGCTTAGGTGTTTTCACCAAGAATGAATTGAAATCCTATATTTCATTAAAGATTCATTTTCACTCTTTGCCCATAGTATTATCTTTAGTATTGCTCATTAAGTTATGCTTGGTTATAAACCTATATTTGTGACTTTCTAGAATATCATATTCTAAACTCTTTCCATTTTTACAGGTATGGCTAATAAATCTTGCAGTATTCTATGACTCTTTGGTACTTGAATATTTTCTTTTTTGGAGGTTTATAGTCCCCCTTCCCACAACAACTTTAATCTGGAAGATTCTGAATTTGGATCATAATATTCCTTGGAGTTTTCATTTGGAAGTTTCTTTCAGGAGGTGACTACAGGATTGTTTCCACTTTGCCGTTTGGATTTAAGAGATCTGTACAGTTTTCTTTTGTAACTTCTTGTAATATGATATCATGGTCATCAGGTAGTCTGATGATTCTTGACCTTTTCTATTTTTTTTTTTTGTAAGACAGTGGGGTTAAGTGATTTGTCCAAGGTCTGATTTGAACTCAGATCCTGCTGACTCCAGGGCTGGTGGACTATTGGCTACATGACCTAGCAGCCCCATTCTTTACCTTTTCTTGATCTCATCCAGGTCAGTTTTTTGTTTTTCTGTGAGATATCTTACATTTCTTTCCATTCTCAGGCTTTTGAGTTTTTTTTTAAATATTCCTTATTGTCTCATAGAGTCTTTGTTTTCTATTCAATCCATTCTTATTTTCAGTGAGTTTGTTGCTTGGGTAAGACTTAGTGCCTCTTATGCCAAGCTGGTAATTTTCTTTCCAATTTTTTCTTTCAAAGTTCCAAAATTCTTTTTATTAAAATTTTCTTTAGTACTCTTATTTCATTTATAAGACATTTTTAATTCTTAAAATTCTAATTGATTTTGTACCTAGACTATGTTGTTCTTTGAAACTTTGCTTTGAAATAATTTTCTTTTGAGCTTATGTTTTAAGTATCCCTGTCACCATAAAAGCTTTTTATTGCAGAATCTTTTTTTTTGTTTGCTCATTCTTCCAGCCTACTTCCTGACTTCAGAATATATATTTAGGCCAGGCTCTGTGCACTTCAGAAAGAAATGTCTGAACTGAATCTTCTGCCAATTCTTTGTTATATTAAATGTTGTGGAATTTCAAAATGTTATGGATAGATTGAACTGAAAACCTATAAACTTTCAGAATTCTCAAACTAGTCTGATCTGAGGAGAAGTTGTTTCCTCCTGGACTGAGTTTTATAAGTTCTTGGCCTAGTTTTGGATCTGAACAACAGGTATGTTCTACCTATAGAATATGTGTGGGAGAAAGACTTGACATCCAACAACTACTGCAACTGATGCCTAGCTTAAAGAATAATACAAGCAGAGCTCTGTCCTCTGCCCCTGGAACAGGACTCTGGGGCTCTGAGCACATTCAGATCCTGATTGCAGTCTAGGCCCCCCCATAGAACAACAGGGGCCCCCTCCACTTCAGCCCCATGGCAGAGAGGGGTGCATATGGTCATTCACAGACCAGGAGGGAGGACAGAGCCCTACATACTGAGACCCTTGTGGGAGTGTCCCAAAAGCTCAGGAAGCACTCCGAAAACAGGCCTAGGCTGGGAAAATGAGCAAGCAGAGAAATAAGAGGAAGACCATTGAGAAATATTTTGCAAATGAGCCCAAGAAGGATCAAAATACTCAGTCTGAAGATGAGGAAGTACAAGCTCCTGCATCTAAAGACTCCAAGAAAAACAGAAATTGGGCTCAGGCTATGATAGAGCTCAAAAAAGACTTTGAAAATCAAATGAGGGCATTAGAAGAAAAACTGGGAAAAGAAATGAGAGAGATGCAGGAAAAACATGACAATGAAGTCAGCAGCCTAGTCAAGGAAATCCAAAAAAATGCTGAAGAAAATAGCATGCTAAAAACAGCTTAGGTCAAATGGATAAAACAGTTCAAAAAGTTATGGAGGAGAAGAATGCTTTAAAAAGCAAAATTGACCAGATGGAAAAAGAGATAAGAAAACTCTCTGAGGAGAACAAATCCTTCAGACAAAGAATAGAATTCAGGGAGATTGATGAATTTACCAGAAATCAGGAATCAATACTTCAAAACCAAAAAAATGAAAAATTAGAAGAAAATGTGAAATATCTCATTGAAAAAACAACTCATATGGAAAACAGACTTAGGAAAGATAATTTAAAAGTTATTGGAATACCTGAAAGTCATGATCAGGAAGAGAGCCTTGACATCATTTTCAAAGAATTACTACAGGAAAATTGCCCTGATATTCTAGAAGCAGAGGGCAAAATAGAAATGGAGAGAATCCACCAATCCCCCCAAGAAAGAGATCCCCCAAAACCAACCCCCAGGAATATTATAGCCAAGTTCCAGAACTCCCAAGTCAAGGAGAAAATATTACAAGCAGCCAGAAGGACACAATTCAAATACCGTGGAGCTGCAGTCAGGATCACACAGGACTTAGCAGCAACTACATTGGAAGCTCATAGGGCTTGGAATATAATATATTGGAAGGCAAAAGAGCTTAGAATGCAGCCAAGAATGAACTACCCAGGAAGGCTGAATGTCCTCTTCCAGGGAAAAAGATGGACTTTCAATGAACCAGGGGAATTTCAAATGTTCCTGTTGGAATGGCCAGAGCTAAACAGAAGGTTTGATCTTCAGATCCAGGACTTGGGTGAAGCATAGAGATTGGAGGAGAAGGGGAAGATATGAGGGACTTAATGATGATGAACTGAATGTATTCCTGTATAGAAAAAATGACATTGATAATACTCGTATGAACTTTCTCAGTTAATAGAGCAGGTAGAGGGAGCTTTTACAGTTGAAGCACAGGAGAAAGCTGAATTTGAAGATTAAAATATGGTGTAAAAATGGAGTCAATAGAAAAAAAAGGGAAATGTAATGGGAGAAAGAAAAAGGAGAGGGGGAATAGGCCAAGATATTTCATATAATAAGATTTTTCTCTATTACAATGAGCTATTGCAATGATATGGAAGGAGGAAGGCAAGGGGGAATGAGGGAAACTTTGCTCTCATCAGAGGTAGTTAGGAGAGGAAACAGCATATATACTCAATGGGGTATAGGGCAAGCAAGGGGGGGGACAGGGGGAAGGGGAGGATGTGAGTGATGGAGGAGAGGATGGACCATGGGGGGAGAGTGGTCAGATATAACACATTTTCCTTTTTACTTCTAGCAAGGGGCTGGGATTGGATGGCCTGTCCGGGACCATAGGGCCAGGTGGATGCTGGGCCTAAGGGGTGCTATGGGGGCTCAGTGCCTCTTGGCCCCAGAGCCAGGGATTAGTCTGCTGCACCACTCAGCTACCCTACAGCAGAGTCAGAGTGAAAGGAGAGAGAAAATATAGTACATGGTAGTGGAGAAATATGAAAGGACGGAGTTGCAATCAGCAATGGCAATGGTGGAAAAATATGCAAGTAACTTTTGTGATGGACTTATCATAAAGGATATGATCCACCTGCAACATAGTTGTTGGTGTTGGAACAAAGTCTCAAGCACATTTTCATTATTATTATTTTTTGGGGGGGTTGCAGGGCAAACGGGGCTGGGTGGCCTGCCTGGGGCTGCATAGCAGGGTGATCGTTGGGTGTCTGAGGCTGGATTTGCACCGAGGTGCTACTGGCTCAAGGACCAATGCTCTGTCTGCCACCCAGCTACCCCTACTATTATTATTACTATTTTATTTTATTTTGGGTCTTTTTTTTCCCTTTTTTTTTTTTGTTTGTTTTTTGCAGGGCAGTGGGGTTTGGGTGGCTTGCATGTCACACAGCTGGGTGATTGTTGGGTGTATGGGGCCAGATGTGGGCTCCAGTGCTAATGCTAATTTTTTTCTCTCCCCTTTACTTTATCGCTCAAGCAAGTCTATATTTATGGGGGAGGGGGTATTTCATTTACTCTTAAACAAGAATATTTTATTAATGTAAAAAAATTATTTGTACAAAATGAGAGTAAACATTAAATAAAAAAAGAAAAAAGAGTAATACATAATTCCCAAATGGTCAAAGAACAAAGATATTTTTGAAAGCAGGAAATACATGCTGCTAATAATAACATTAAAAGATGCTGAAATTCCAAAATAACAAAATGAAAATCAAGATAATTTTGTGAAACTACCATGCAACATTTAGCAAGGCAAAAATTAAAGAGTAAAAAAAGATGAAATTGTATTTTGACAGAGCCATGTAGTAATAGGCATTCTGCATTGTTGGTGAGGCTATTAAGTGCTGAAAACATTGTGGAGAACACTATAACAAAACACAATATGAGTTGGAAAGTTAATCATAACGCTTAATTCATTGCTAGGACTGTAGCAAAAGGAAAAATTCAGAAGAAGGAATAAAGGACCTACAGTGCAAAAAATATTTACACCTACTTTATAATAGTCAAAAGCTGGAAACAACCTGTGTGACCAATGATTAGAGAAGAGTTGAAAAAAAATTGCATTATATTATTGTTCTAGATTATGATATCACAAAAAGGGATTAATATGAAGCACAAAAAATTTTGAAGAGCATATGAAGTGATGTAATGTGAGATCAGCAAAATCAAAAGGTCAGCATTTTGACTTCAATAATATTTTTAAAATAATCGAAAGTAGTTAACTTGGAAAGAGAAAGAATGCAACTTTTTTTTCTTTCTTGTTGTGAATTGATGTTTCTACTTTATTAAATGTAAAGTGTCATATCTTATTCTGTTTGTTTATTTGTCTTTATTGATGGTGATTTTGTTTATAATAATTAAAAAAATTTTTTAAAGATTTTATTAATTTTGAGTTTTACAATTTATCTCCTAATGTTGCTTCCCTCCCCCCACCCCCTACAGAAGGCAGTCTGTTAATCTTTCCATTGTTTCCATGCTATACGTTGATCTAAGTTGAATGTGATGAGAGAGAAATCACATCCTTTAGGAAGGAAAAATAAAGTATAAGAGTTAGCAAAATTATATAATAAGATAACCATTTTTTTTCTAGATTAAAGATAATGGTCTTTGGTCTTTGTTTAAACTCCACAATTCTTTCTCTGGATACAGATGGTATTCTCCATTGCAGACAGCCCAAAATTGTCCCTGATTGTTGCACTGATGGAATGAGCAAGTCCATCAAGGTTGATCATCACCCCCATGCTGTCCTCAGGGTGTACAATGTTTCTCTGGTCCTGCTCATCTTGCTCAGCATCAGTTCATGCAAATCCTTCCAGGCTTCCCTAAATTCCCATCTCTTCTGGTTTCTAATAGAACAATAGTGTTCCATGACATACATATACCATTGTTTGTTAAGCCATTCCCACTAGTAGAGTTTTGTGGTCTATGTCTTCCTGTAGCTCTTTCGACTTCTCTAAGATTTTGGATGCTATACCATTGGGTGCATACATATTTATAATTGAAATTACTTTATTGTCTATGGTACCTTTTAGGAGGATATAGTTTCCTTCCTTATTTCTTTTAACACTATCTATTTTTTTGCAGCTGCTTTGTCTGAGATAAGGATTACAACCCCTGCTTTTTTTCACTTTAGCTGAAATTTTGCTCCAACCTTTTACTCTATATGTTTCTCTCTGCTTCAAATGAGTTTCTTATAAGCAGTATATTGTAGGATTCTGGTTTTTAATCCACTCTGCTATTTGCTTATGTTTTAAGGGAGAGTTTATCCCCTTCACATTCAAAGTTATAATTACTAACTCTTTATTGCCCTCCATGCTATCTTCCCTCTGTTTGTATTTCCCCCCCTTTTTTCCCTTTATACATATTCCTCAGTGTTTTTGCCCTCCTATATCAACCCCCACCCCTTTCTTTCCCATTTTCCCTTTTCCCTTCCTCCTTCTCTTCCTTGTTAGTTCCCCTCCCCCTTTCCCCTTTTAATACTTGAAAGGTAAGATAAGTTTCTTAACTTAACTTAACTGAATGTGTGTAAGTTAACTTTAAGCCAAATCTGATGAGATGAAGATTCAGGTGGTTCCCACCTCCCCCCTTCTTCCCCTCTATTACAATAGGTCTTTTGTACCTCTTGATGTAATGAGATTTACTCCATTCAATCTCCTCCATCCTCCCATCTCCTTACTGTACTCCTTTTTAAGGAGGTATTGTTTTTAAATCATTCTATCTGAGTTACAGAAAAGTTATAAGTGTCCATCACTTCTGGCTAAGTATATTCTCTCTAATAGAGTTACAATTCTTGAGACTTGTTGAAGTCTTTCTCTAATGTAGGGATTTAGCTTGTTTCCTCTTATTGGATAGCAGTTTCTTTTTTCCTTTACCTTAAAAATTTTTTTTTACCTTTTCATGTGTCTCTTGAGCCTCCTGCTTGATGTCCAAATTTTCTATTTAGCAAACCTAAAAAAAAAAACAAAGAAAAGGGGCAGCCAGGTGGTGCAGTGGATAAAGCACTGGCCCTGGAGTCAGAAGTACCTGGGTTCAAATTCAGTCTCAGACATTAATAATTACCTAGCTGTGTGGCCTTGGGCAAGCCACTTAACCCCATTTGCCTTGCAAAAACCTAAAAAAAACCCCAAAAAACAAAAACAGACAAAAATAATTTTCTATTTAGCTCTGGTCTTTTTGTCAGGAAATGTTGGAAGTCTCCCAGTTCATTAAATGTCCATCTTTTCCCCTGGACAGAATGCTCAACTTTGCAGGAAAGTAGATTCTTGGTTGCATTCCATGCTGCCTTGCTCTTCAGAATATTGCATCCCAGGCCCTTTGATCCCTTAATGTTGATGCAGCCAGGTCCTACGTAATCCTTACTGTGACTCCTTAGTATTTAAATTTTTTCTTTCTGGCTGCTTACAGAATTTTCTCTTTTATCTGATAGTTCTTGGTGTTTTCATTTTAGGATCTCTTTCCAGAGGAGATTGATGTATTATTTCAATAACTATTTTGCCCTCTGGTTCCATAATATTAGGGCAGTTTTCCATCACTAAATCCTGTACTATTAAGTCCAGGCTTTTTTTCTCTTCAATGTTTTCAGGAAGACCAATAATTTTTAACTTATCTTTCTTCAATCTATTCTTGAGATCAGTGGGTTTTGCTGATGAGGTATTTTACATTTTCTTCTATTTTTTTTTTTTTTTGATCTTTTGGTTTTGGTTAACAGAATCTTGTTGTCTCATGAAGTCATTAGTTTCCACAGATTCCATTCTTTTTTTAGAGAAGAATTTTCTTCATTTATGTTTTGCAACTCCTTTTCCAATTGATCAATTATATTTCTGAAGGAGTTTTCCATTTGCCCAATTGAGGATTTGAGAGAATTATTTTCTTTTTTGCATTTGTCCAGTTGTATTTTCCAATGTTTTGTTTTCTTGTGGCAATGTGTTAATTTTCTCTTGAGTTTTTTTTCCCAACTTTTCCAATTGTTTTTTAAACTCCTTCCTGATTTCTTCAAGGGTCTTTCTGGGCTGGAGATCAATTCATATTCTTTTCAGAAGTGCTAGATCTCTCTGGGTTAGAATCAGGTCTTTCTAAGTATTTCTCCATGGGTTCCCCTTTTCGCTGGTTTTTCTTCATTTTTCTAGGCTCTTGTGTTGGGGGGAACTGGCTCTCAGAGGTTTGCTTTTGAAGATCCTAGAGGCTCTGTTCACTTGGCTTAGTAATTCCAAGGACTGGCCAGTAGGGGGTGCTGGTTGCCTTCTCTGGAGTGATTAAAGCCCTTTGCCAATCCTGGAGGGAGGGAGGAAGGAGGGGCAGCAGGGTCTGAGTTGATCTTGAACAATGGGCTGGAAGCCAATTTTCCTTTCAGTTGAGTGGCCTCCTTAGTCCTCACATGTGCTTGAGGGGATGGGGGGTTGGGGCTACTGTTTGTTACTGGAAGAATGCTCCAAAAGTATGGAGTTCAGGTCCCCTCCCCCTGGCCAAAGAGTCCATGGCTAAAGTTTGTTCTTAACCCGCCTCTCACCAAAGTCTCTGAGCTAACGGCTTTCCCTGACCCCCCCAGCTGCTGTCCCTGTGATGATCTCTGGTCTCTCCTGGTTCACCCTTGGTCCCCTGAGACTGACCTTGTTGCAGGTGTTCTCCTAGCTTCTTTTTCTGGGTTTTGTTGATTGAGTTTCTGTTAAGAGGTTTCTTTCATGTTATTTTTGAGGGGACACAGGGAGTGCTTAACACAGTGCCTATCTTTTCTCTGTCATCTTGGCCAGAAGTCCCCTGTTTATAATAATTATTAAAGAAGCATTTATTACATACCTGCTTACTTGTTTCATTTGACAAGGTTTTGCACAAAGTAAATTTTATAGACATAATCCTTGCTTGGGATTTATTATGTAAAGTAGTAATTTGTAATGTATACTTATTGTGGTTACTCTTTTCCTTTTGCTTATAATTTTCCAATAATTGTGTTGTTTAGCATATTAGCCTCATGTTGTGATATAAAATTTATGAATATATGGGAAAACACTTTCAAAATGTCAGTTGTTCATAAATACTTCAAAGAAATAGAATTAAGAAGGGTATGACAAAAGATTCAGCATCAAGAAGATGTTAAATAACGACTGATGATGAGTCCATAAAGATCAGGGTAAAATGTTTAGGCCCACTTATTGTGGCCTGCATATCAGAATATTGGTCCACAACAAACAGTAAAGAACAAGTTTGTGGTCACCCATCCTCCAGTGGAAAGAATAATTTATAGAGCTTTCCTTTATGTTTAAATGATAAATAAGCCCTCTATAGAATTTAAGATATACTAAGAAGCAACTTATTGTGTGAAAAGACATTAGATAATCAGTTAGTGAAAAGTGGTGAGCTGGAACAGTGATCTAGCTGGTGGTCTTTGTGGAAGAAGAGATGGAAAAGTCTGTTGTTCAACAAGCCTACATTCTCACTCTGTCCAACAAGAAGGGATGAAAGAATTGAGGTAGTAGTAATTGGTATATAAGAGAGAGTGTTATAGAATGGAAAGAGCACTAGATTAGGCATCAGAAAGCCAACCCTCCAGCTATTAGTTTATTCTGGAACCTTGGGCAAATCACTTTATTTCTCTGGTTCTTTACCTATAGAATGAGACAATTGCATTTGAAGATTCCCTCAAGCCCTTTCTAACTCCAAGAATACATATATTTATGGTTAACAGTAAAACTTTATTCTTTTTCAGCACTTTTCAATCAACATTTATGTGAAAAATTTTGCATTATCTTTTTTAGAGGGTAAAATTGAGAGGATTAAGTAACATAACCAAAGTTATATTAATTCAATGAGAGAAAAAAGCAAATTTCTTAAAATCAGATATTTATTTATAAGTTGTTATTTTTTCCTATCCAAAAGGGAGGGACTTCAGACATAAATTTCCATGTCTGTCTCCTCCTCTCCTCATTGGCAATAGAAGTATAAAAAATTGTTTAGTAAAGTGACCGTGTTTAGTACTAATATAATTTTCTCCTTTTTAAGCTAATGTATGTAACCCTAAAAGATTGTGTAGGGATTAAATAATGATAAATTGAATCACATCTTAAATGGACCTTCTAGAATTGGCAATTTAGGGGGAAATCTAAAGCGACTTATTTTTGTAAATCAAATATCCTTTAATTTGTTGCTTTGGTAATTTAGGATTTTCATATGCTATCCATTATTTACATATCTACCGATTTGTCTTTTCACAGATAGTAGGCATTGACTAAGGGTACCATTTATACTGTGACATAAATATGATTTAAGATAGCTGTCTTCTACCCTATAAAATTTTTTTTTTTATTTTAATAAATCACAAGTGCCACCTAGTGATTTCTTTGAAAATAACATCTTTGCCTTTAGAGAAATTTAAGACTCAAGAATACATGAGAACTATCTAGGGAAAGCCAGGCTACATATTAAATTGGATCCAGGATGCTTTTTAATCATAAAGACTTTGAAAAATCAAGGAAAAAATTTTAATTTAAGACAGTAGTGTTTTCTCACTTTTGGCTTTTGTATCTCTTATAAGTCAATGTCTAATTAGTAGTCAATGTATTGGAATAGAAACTGAATGTAAGAGTAATAAAATAGTATTCTCAAAAACAAAGTACGAAAGAGAAATGATATAACCAATCTCAACAATTGAACAAATAAAACCAATACTTTAAAACTCTTTTTTTTAACTTCTAGAGAACTGATTCAATATTTCTAATCAGTTCCACCAACTCTCAATTCTATAATTGCAGCAGCCAATAGAATATTATTCCTCATATGTTCTACCATCATTTCAGTCATCACATACAAAACCAAGCTCATTATCTTCTACCTTCAAATGACTAATCCTTGCCAATTTACTCATTTCATCATCATAATCTTCCTTCAAAAAACATTTGTTGGGTAACCACTGATTATGACTTATTTTTTTTGACATTTTGTTGTGTTCTAGCTTGAAGTATTTATATGAAACCATTTAAAAATAGTATCTCAAATAGTAATCCATTGCCAAACCTTGTCATTTCTACCTTCACAACATCTCTTCTATGTTTCCACTCTAATTATAATTATTTTTGTTTTGTGTTGTTCCTCATCATCTCATTGTTAGTCTATGGCAATATCCTTCTGGTTGTTCTTCCTGCCTAAAAGTTTTTGTCACTCTAATCTATCCTCCATTTAGTAGCCAAGATGAATTTTCTTTTCTTTCTTTTTTTTGGGGCGGGGGGGGGGGCAGTCAGGATTAAGTGATTTGCCCAGAATGACGCTGCTTATAAGTGTCTGAGTGCAGATTTAAACTCGGGGCCTCCTGACTGCAGGACTGATGCTCTATCCTTTGGGTCATCTAGCTGCCTCCCTCTTACCCCCAACACAAGATGATTTTCTAAAGTACCATTCTGGCCTCCTGCATAATAAGCTCCACTGGATCAAATAGAAGCTCTTCTGATTTTTTCCTTTAAAGTTCTTCCTAAACTGGCCCCTTCCAAGTTTTTCCATTTTCATAGAAATTTCCTCCTTTCTGGGAACTCTATAATAATCCATGGATGCTTAGTCCCTGTTGGATCCAGGCCTGAATTTCATTCTTGCACAGTAGAACCCCGTTGATTATCCTTTGATGATAATGATATTTTGTCCTTTGTTCTCAAAGAAGACCATGACCCAAGAGAGATGATGCCATGACAAGCACATGAGTTGGATATGAATGAGTGAGGGGGTGCTGTGTTAAGCCACCACCCTAAATTTCCTCCTCTAGAGTCATCTGGGTCCAGTGGCTAGATATGGATCAGAATGACTGGAGATGGCCCTGAATGTGAGACAATGGGGATTAAGTGACTTGCCCAAGGTCATACTGCTAGTGAATATCAAGTGTCTGAGGCTAAATTTGAACTCTCATCCTCCTGACTCCAAGGCCAGTGTTCTATCCATTTTGCCACCTAGCTGCTCTTGATTATTCTGTACCAGGGACATGAATTCTAAACACCATAGAAACTCCAAACAATGCCCAATTACACCTTGGTAACGCCCCCCAACAAAACACATCCTCCATGTGGTTCCTAGTCCCTATAGAAACCATACCACCCTATAAAAAAGACCCTCCCCATTACTGCTGGAGTTGACTTGAACTCAGCCCACTGGTCCTTCCTTCAATAAACAACTTTGTCTTCACTTCCACATTTATAACGTCAAAATCCTTTTTACCGAGGATTCAGCTTTTGATCTTTCATTTGGGGCAGAAACCTGGGAGAGGAGTGGCAGGGAATCCTGAAGGTTTGCTATCAGGGAGGTGGGGAACTACAGATGGAAACCCTGCAAATCTCTCCTGGACCTACAGAACCCTCAGTATGACCACTGCTACCAATCCTCCCACTCACCCCAGTCACTTCAGAAGAAGTGGCTAACTTTGAGACGTAAGACTCCTTTCAGGGCACTGCCCCTTCCTCCTTGCCAGGATACCCAGAGTGTTCCTTTCTGAAATCCTGCCTAGGTGGGGAACTGCCTAGAAACAGAGAAACAGAACTGGCACACCACTTTCTTTTTTGTTTAAACTATAACTAAATGACTCAGCAGGTGGGAACGCCTCCTGTGAGAGTCTTAGGTATGGCCATTGGGCTCCTCTGGATTTTTACCCCTCCTAGTACTCATCTTCATGGGGATCTTACATTTCAAAAACAGGCCAGACACTCCACTGAGATGTGCCTACAAAAATCTGAAACAAATAGATCCCCAACTCAAGCCTGAATGACTTGTCTTTCTTTCCACCATACAGTGGCCTCAATATAAATTGGATAATGGGAAGGCATGGCCACCTGAGGGGACTTTTGGTTCTCTACCCTCACTGACCTAAACAACCTGTGACAGAGGCAAGGCAAATGGAGTGAGATTCCATATGTTTTTTGAACTAAGACGGAGCTCTTCCCTATGCAAATCCATCCCCACTACTCAAATTCTTCTTCTCTATCAACCAGGACTTCCTAAAATAGTACAGACCCCTCAGTCCCTTCCATGGCTCTTCCAGATGATCCTCTGGAAGATGCTCTCCTTTCAGCCCCACTCCACTTTCTCCTTCCTTAAGTTCCTCCTCCTCCTCCACTTGATTCCACCTCACATCTTTCACTGAGTGTGGCCACAACATCCATTCTTCTATCTTCTGTGTCAGATGATCTACCTTCTTCAACCACCACCACCTCTCCCCCTCTTTCACCTCCTCTCTGGGTTGACCTTCGCCCCTGTCCTGTTCTCCCTCTTCGTGAAGTGGCAGGTCCCAAGGGCGAACCTATCAGGGTCCATGTCCCTTTCTCTTTTTCCAACCTCAGTCAAATTGAAAAACACCTTGGTTCCTATTCCACTGATCCCTCTCAATTTTCTAATGAATTTCATCATCTAACGCTATCTCATGACCCGATCTAGACAGATCTTTGTTATTTTTTTCCATTTGTTTGATTGCTGATGAGAAGGAAAGGGTTCAAGAAGTGCATAGGATCATGCAGACAAGTTAAATAGACAGAATCCCACAGACTGTCCCTACCGACATTCCCAAGATTTCCATACTAGGGATCACCTGGTTCTTTGCTTGATGGCTGGCCTGCAAACTACAGCTGTCAACTTTAATAAAGTTAAGGAGATTTTGCAGGGCCCTAATGAAAATCCCACAGCATTTCTTAACAGATTTAAAGAGGCTACTGCCAAATATACTAATGTTAATCCTGAATTTCCTGAAGGGATTATTTTCATTTCTCAATCAGTTCTTGATATCCAAAGAAAACTGAGGAAGATGGAGGCTGGCCCCTAGACACCTAAAGGAGATCTGATCATTGTGGCCTTCTTGGTCTTTAATAATTGGGATGAAGAGAAATCTATATCCCAGACCAAATCTCTCTGCCATTAAGGGGTCTTGAAACCCTGGGAAGACACTTAATAATGGCAATGATCCCAGAGGTGACTGTTTTAAACATGGTCAGGACAGTGGGCAGCTCAATGCCAAAATCCCAGACCCCCCCCCCACAAGCTGTGTCCAAACTGTGGCAAAAAACGACCCTGTCAATCAAACTGCACCTCCCTTCCTCAAAAGGGAGAACCTTTGTGGACTTCTAACAATCTTCCTGCTCTCTTGGGTTTGGCCATGGATGACTAATGATGCCCAGGATCTACCTCAGCCTTAGAACCATCACACAAGTATATAAAGGACCCACAAAAAAAATCATTTATTTCAATTATGGGGATTGAGGGACTCACCTTTAATCCTCTACTCCTCCTTTACCCTGTTCTATTGGGGCTTCCACTTTTACTCAACCCTTTCTAGTGGTGGGCAGGGATATCTTCTCCCATCTAAAGACTCAGATCTTAATTCCTTCCCTTCAGCTATATCATTCAAGGATTCTATGGGTATTTTTCTTTTCTCCCTCTGACTTTCCCACTCACGATACTTCTACTCTCCCATTTCTCCTTATAAACCCTGTCATCTGGTAATCTCTGTCTTCATAATAGCCTCTCATCATGAGCCAATTAGGATTAAGCTGAAGGACCCGCCTCCTTCCCTGACAGACCTCAATATCCTGTCCCTCTTGCAGGTCTTAGGGGCCTCAAACCCACAATTGTTGGATTTCTTAAGGTGGGGCTCCTACAAGCCACATCCTTCCCTTATAATAACCCTTATAATACTTCCGGTGAGGAAACCTAATGTTCCTTTCCTCCTAATACAAGATCTAAGCATCATTAATCAGGCTGTTATCCCTCAGCATCCCAAAGGACATCCCTAGCCCATTTACATTGCTTTTCCTCATTCCCTCTTCTACCACACTATACTCAGTCTTAGATTTTAAAGATGCCTTGTTTCCCATGCCACTCCATCTGGATTCCCAAGATCTTTTCACCTTTACCTGGACTGACCCTGACACCCACACATCTCAACAACTAACTTGGAGAGCCCTTCCTTGAGGTTTTAGAGACAGCCCCCCATCTTTTTAGCCAAGCATTGTGCTGAGACCTTCTGGGAGTTAACTTTTCCCCCTCCACTCTTCTCCAATATGCAATGATTTACTCTTATGTAATCCAGATTCTGAATCCTCTCAAAAGAATACTACTGATCTCCTTATTTTTCTGACTGATAAGGGGTATCAGGTATCTCAAAATAAAGCCCAGCTTGACTTCCCATCTGTGATCTCTCTAGGTTTCAAATTCACCGGTTCTGAGAAATCCATAACTCAAGACTCTTCTCTTCCACTTCCTCTGACCAAACAGGAACTCTTGTCCTTCCTTGGCTTAGCTAGATACTTGCATAACTGGATTCCCAACTTTTGGGTCCTAGTCAAATCCCTCTATGAGGAATCTAAAGGGACCTCTCTCTGAACCACTACCCCCTGAATTCCCATCTCCACCCCTTTTTAGAAGCTCAGGGAGGCCCTTTGTAACAACCCGGGTCCTTTCCCTTCCTGACCTTAATAAACCCTCCCTGCTTTGTACTGATGAGAGACAAGGTACAGTGGTGAGTCTTCTTGGTCTAAAGTCCAGAACGGACCTGAAGGTAGTGGCATATCTTTTTAAGTAATTTGATCTGACAGTCTGGGACTGACCAACCTGAGTGCGTGTCCTGGGAGCTTCTGTCCTTTTGACCAAAGAAACCCAGAAATCAACATACTCTCAGTCCATGACTGTGTATTCCTCCCACTCTTTATTAATATTATTAACATTAATAATCTTATTAATATTCAAGCTGAACACTGTCTACACCATACCCCCTGACCCTCCTAAACAGCCCTCATGTCTCTCTGGTTAGGACAACAGTTCTTAAGTCCACCACCCTTCTCCCACTACCCTCTGATTCCCCCTTCACACATCTGTCCTGAAGTTCTCTTTCATTTTCTCATGCCCTTCCCTCATATTTTCTTTTTTTCTTTTTTTGTCTGTTTTTGTTTGTTTGTTTGTTTTGCAAGGCAGTGGGATTAAGTGATTTGCCCAAAATCACACAGCTAGGTAATTATGAAGTGTCTGAGGTAGGATTTGAACTCAGTTCCTCCTGACTCCAGGACCAGTGCTTTATCTGCTGCAACACCTAGCTGCCCCCCTTCCCTCATATTTTCAGACCCTGATGATGACTGATTCATCAATAGGATTCCTCAGTGATAAATGGGAAGTGGATATTGGGGTATGCCATCACATCATCCACCTCTCTCATTGAATCAAGCCTTCTTCCCCCATAGACTTCCTCTTAGTGAGGAAGTCTTAGTGAGATTGCCTTAATTTGATCCTCACTCTAATAAAAGAGAAGATTATTAACATCTATACATACTCTTGATATGCTTTTCATATTTTACATTCCCATATCTCTATATGGGCAGAAAGGGACTTCCTTACTTATAAAGGCTCTTCTAGAACTAATGCTGACCTGATCCTTAAACTCCTCTCTTTTGGAGGAGTGATCCACTATAAGGGCCATCAGGGCACATCCACCTCCATGACAACTAGGAGTGAGAAGGCTGACCAGGCAACCAAACAGGATGCATGCCAACCCTATACGCACCTTCAATTAGTTAGCTTGCCTTTCCTGAATCTGGAATATACACTGGAGGAAAAACAAGCTCACCTCTCTAAAGGGCCATTTGGCATGCATCCTGGCTAAGGCAGAATGGTCATTCTTCTCCCAAAGCAAGCTGGCTCCTTTCTCACTTGCACGATTCCCTCCATGTAGGACCTAAATCTACCCTATAATTTCTGTCCCCACTGTTTAGTACTCCTGCTCTCTCTGACACCCTCCTGAACCTTACCAAAGACTGATCTATCTCAAGGAGACCTTTGTATTCCACCCCCTTCTTTCCCAACCCTCTCACTTTGGCACAGGGAGAAGAATGAGTTTGCCCACCTCTTCACTGCCCAACTTGGTGTATGCTTGAGAGGAGATGGGATCTTCTTCCTCTGTGGGAATGTAGCATACCTATGTCTTCCCACCAACTGGGCAGGTATTTGTTCTCTGATCTACTTCTCACCCCACACTGAGGTAGCCCCCTCAGACCCTTCCGGTCACTCTCAATACACATGCAAAGTACTGAAGGGAGACACCTTTCTTAGTGGTGATAGGCATCCTTTCTGGAATGTGGGCACAGGGGTAGGAGGCATCACAACTTCTCTGTATTACTGTCAGCAGCTATCACAAGACCTTAAGGAAAGTCTTGATAGAGCCACAACCTTCCTACTAATTCAAGCATTCCCTAGCTGTTGTAACACTACAAAACAGATGGGGCCTGGACCTACTGACTGCTGAGAAAGGAGGCCTCTGTTCCTGGATAAAGAATACTGTTTCTATGTTAATCAGTCTGGATTAGCTCAGGATACTGCTTAAAAAAACTGACTGATAAGAGTCTCAAGTACTGGGGAAAAATCTGCTGACACCTGGTCCAATTGATTTCAGTCTTCCTGCTTACATACACCACTGGCCCATTCCCATGTGAACTCCACTAATCATGGTCTTTCTGGCACTCTTCTTAGTTCCTCCTTTGTTCTGGATATTTATAGCCTTCATCCAAAAACAGTGAATGATCTCTGCCTAACTCTTTCTATGACACCATTATGGTGCTGATACCTAAACCAAGGAAGAGTTAAAACCGAGAAAGAAAAGTATAGCCCTATCTCCCTGATAAATATAGATGCAAAAATCTTAAAGAAAATCTTAGCAAAAACGATTACAAAAAGTTATCACTAGGATAATACATTTTGATCAAGTAGGATTTATTCCAGGAATGCAGGGTTGGTTTAATATTAGGAAAACTGTTAGGTTTTATCAGAAATCACATGATTATATCAATAGATGTTGAAAAGGCTTTTGACAAAATACAGCACCCATTCCTACTAAAAACACTAGAGAGTGGAGAAATAAACATTATCTATCTGAAACCATCAATAAGGATAGGCTAGAGCCATTACTAATAACATCAGGGGTGAAACAAGGATGTCCACTATCACCACTTCCATTCAATATCGTATTAAAACTGTTAGCTTCAGTAATAAGAGAAGAAAAAGAAATTGAAGGAATTAGAATTGGGAAGGAAGAGACAAAATTCTTACTCTTTGCAGATGACATGGTGGTATACCTAGAGAATTCCAAAAAGTCATCTAAAAAAATATCAGAAATAATTAGCAACTTTAGCAAAGTCACCTCATAATTCCTCAACATTTCTATATATATATAACTAGCAAGATACAGCAGAAACAGCTAGAAAGAGAAATCCCATTTAAAGTAACCTCAGACAATATAAAATATCAGGGAGTCTACCTACAGAGGCAGACTCAAAAACTTTTTGAAAACACAAATAAAATCAGTTTTAAATAAATGGGCAAACATCAACTGCTCATGGATAGGTCAGGCTAATGTAATAAAAATGACAATTGTACCAAAACTAAACTACTTGTTTAGTGCCCTACCAATCAAAATTCCAAAAAATTACTTTAATGAGTTAGAAAAAATTGTAAGTAAACTCATATGGAGAAATAAAAAGTCAAAAATTTCCAGGGATTCAATGAAAAATGCAAAAGAAGGTGGCTTAGCCTTACCAGATCTAAAATTATATTATAAAGCATCAGTCATCAAAACTGTTTGGTATTGGCTAATAAATAGAGTGATGGACCAGTGGAATAGACTAGGTGCAATATCAGGAAACAATTATAGTAATCTGCTGTTTGATAAACGCAAAGAGTCCAGCTATTGGGATAAAAACTCTTTGATAAACTCTTGGGAAAATTGGAAGTTAGTATGGCAGAAACTTGGATTAGACCAACACCTCATACCCTATACCAAAAATAAGATCAAAATGGATACAGGATTTAAATACAAAAAACAATATTATAAGCAAACTAGAAGATCAAGAAGAAGTTAACCTATCAGATCTATGGAAAGGGAAGCAATTTATGACCAAGGAAGAGATGGAGAACATCACTGAAAACAAACTAGATAATTTTGATTACATTAAATTAAAAAGTCTTTGTACAGACAAAACCAATGTAAACAAGATCAAAAGAAATGTAGTAAATTGGGAAACAATTTTTACAACCAGTATTTCTGACAAAGGACTCATTTCTAAAATATACAGAGAACTGAATCAAATTTTTAAAAAAAAAGCCATTCCCCACTTGACAAATGGTCAAAGGATATACAAAGGCAATTATACAGATGAGGAAATCAAAGTAATCCACAGTCATATGAAAAATTGCTCTAAATCACTACTTATCAGAGAAATACAAATTAAAGCATCTCTGAGGTACCACCTCACACCTCTCAGACTGGCCAATATGACCAGAAAGGACAATGATCAATGTTGGAAGGGATGTAGGAAATCTCAAACACTAATGCATTGTTGGTGGAGCTGTGAACTCATCCAACCTTTCTGGAGAGCAATTTGGAATTACGCCCAAAGGGCAACAAAAATGTGCATATCCTTTGATCCAACAATAGCCCTACTGGGTCTATACCCCAAAGAGATTATGAAAGAAGGTAAAAACATCACTTGTACAAAAAGTGTATTTGTGGTGGTAAAGAATTGGAAATTAAGTGAATGTCCTTCAATTGGGGAATGGCTTAGCAAACTGTGGTATATGTATGTCATGGAACAATATTGTTCTATTAGAATCCAGCAGGGATGGGAATTCAGGAAAGCCTGGAAGAATTTACATGAACTGATGCTGAGCAAGATGAGCAGAACCAGAAAAACACTGTGCACCCTAACAGCAACATGGGGGTGATGATCAACCTTGATGGACTTGCTCATTCCATCAGTGCAACAATCAGGCACAATTTGGACTATCTGTGATGGAGAATACCATCTGTATCCAGAGAAAGAACTGTGGAGTTTGAACAAAGACCAAAGACTATTACATTTAATTTAGAAAAAAAAAACATACCTTATCTTATTATGTAATTTTGCTATCTCTTATATTTTACTTTCCTTCCTTAAGGATATGATTTATCTCTCATCACATTCAACTTAGATCAGTGTATACCATAGAAACAATGTAAAGACTAACAACAGACTGCCTTCTGTAGGGGGTTGGGGGAGGGAAGCAAGAATAGTAGAAGAATTGTAAAACTCAAAATAAATAATCTTTCTTTTAAAAAAAAAGCAGTGAACACTGCAACATCTCAGATGGCCAAATCTATGATGCTCTTTTGGGCCCAAGGATACCAACAGTTCCATCCTTTACCCTGTGCTATACCTCATGACATCATCACCCCCATTCAGCTAAAAGCAGCTCCAGAAGAATCGACTCTGACCCTAGTCCCCCCCCTTAGCAAAATTAAAACAAAAAGACTGGAATGTTGGATCCAGACTTGATTATCCTTTCCTAAGGACACAAAGCCTAACCTCCATAGAAACTCCAAACAACACACAATCTCACTCTGGTGAATCCGAAACAAAAAACACATCCTCCATGGAGACCCCAATGGCTCCCAGCCCCTATGGAAACCATATCACCCTGCTTCTTCTTATATCCAATACCCTATAAAAAGACATTCTCCCTACCACCCAAGGCTGAAGTCCTCTTGGACCCAGCCCAAAGTTCCTTCCTTCAATAAAATCCTTGCATTCACTTCCATTTATACTACTATCTTCTTTTTTTTTTTTACCAAGGGTTCACCTTTTGACCTTTTAGTTCCTACTTCCAGTTCCTTTAGCTCTCCCTTGTAGTTTCTCCTTTTCCCTACAAGATTAAATTCTACTTTCAACCAGAGGATTTCCCCAGTTCTGTCAGCTGCTAGTGTCACCTCTTAATTGTCTTCCCTCTACTCTGTATATGTACCTTGTAGGTTTATAGTTATTTACACATTGTTCCCCTCCTCCCCCAACTGGGGTGTATGCTCTGTTAAAGTATAATCATCATCATCATCATCATCACAATGTTTTTCACAATTAGATTTTTGGTAAAAAGACTGATTTCTTTAGAACAGTTAATTACAAACTCAGGAAGACAAAGATCAGGATGTTGAAAGACTTGTCCTACCCTCATGATGCTTAAAGTTCCAGGAAGAGATAACAATCAGATAGCTTATGATTTTATGATTTCTCTTATCCCTCTGTTTTTATAAATATGCTGTCTCCCTGAGTTGTATGTGGTTATTACTAGAATGGTATCCACCTATAGATTAATGGTAATTCCCAGATAATAAAACTTCATGTCTAACCTATATTTTTCTATTATTCTATTTTAGCCCTATATTTTTTTTAGGTTTTTTTGCAAGGCAAATGGGGCTAAGTGGCTTGCCCAAGGCCACACAGCTAGGTAATTATTAAGTGTCTGAGACCAGATTTGAACCCAGGTACTCCTGACTCCAAGGCTGGTGCTTTATCCACTACACCACCTAGCTGCCCCTACCCTATATTTTTAAAGTTTATGATTTTTAGGGTTTAGTTTCTTAAAGAGAGGTTGCTTTTGAGTTTCTTTGAATCTTCAATACTTGGCATGAAGCATTTAATAAATGCTTGTTGACTAACTATGAATCCTGCCCAGACCAGGGCTAAGGACAGAGATGACTTTTCTTAGCACTGGTTTTCAGTTTTGCCCTGGGGAATAAATCAAGGCTATCAAAGTCCCAGGATTAAGTAGTCTACTTATTCTGGGATCCATTGTGGAGGAGCAAGAGGGGCATAAAGAGGTTACAATTTGTCAGAAAAAGTCCACAGACTAATACAAAAAAATTCATAGGTTCAGTTCTTTGGAGAAGCAGCAAGATAGTGAGTTTCAATAGCATAGGGTGGGCGAGTTGGAGAATCATGCTCCCTTGAGCAGGCTGGCCTCCCACAGGAAGACAAATTAAAGGTGACAAGTAGGAGAGAAGAACAAAAGAGGGGAGGAGGTCACACTGCTCAAAAGTGGGCTAGCTTCAAGGAAGCTATAAGTATAAACAGCATAAGTAGTAGAGAAAGGCAAAGAGATAGGAGAGTTTGGGGGATGACACTCCCCCAGAATGGGCTACCCACCAAAGGAAAGTGAGTCAATGTGAGTAGTAAAGAAGGGGTGGGGGACAATTAGTACAAAGGGATTAGATGAATAACTATAAAACCTTCTTCTGTTCAATTTCCTCTACTTCAGTAGAAAGTCATATAATTTATCCATTTCCAAATTTTGCCCAGAGTCAATCTTTTCTCTGCCATCTGATATGTATAGAACTCATTGCATTATTTTATTTGAGACTCAACCTTGACAGGTATACAGATATAACTCATATTTTACAGATGGGGAAACTGAATCCTGGAGAAGTTAAATGACTTACTCATGGTCACACAGCAAGTGTCAGAAGTGGAATTCATATCCATCTCTTTACTATTTCTATGTCAAGAAGTCAATCCATTTTGCCATATCCCTTCTTTCAATCAACCAAAAGGAAATAACCTCATAATGCAATCAAAAATATTTAACAGTTCTTGTCAATGAGTTCTTAGCTTTGAGGGAATTAGGTGAGCTAGTTTCCTCAAGCCTCCCTGCTTTGCATCCCTTTCCACTATCCCAGAACTGAGGAAATAAATCTGCTTTGTGATCCTACTTAAGATTTTTTTCTACTCTTTGGTCCTCATGTTTAACTGGTTTCTTGTTGGCCAAGTAGAAACTTCACAGTGACTTAGCAGAGGGCAGTTAGATGGCACAGAGGATAGAGTGCCAGGCCTTAAGTCAGGCCTTGAACTCATCTTCCAGAGTTCATATCTGACCTCAGACACTTCCTAAATATGTGCCCTCCTCAGTGATGGGATTCAAATAAATTAACAACTGGTTCTCTGTCCTAATGACTGTTTTAAGTATACAAAAAAAATAGACTGAAAGGTAGTTCATATTTAATGCATTTAATACTTAAATAAGAACAATAAAAGAAGTACACAAAACCAGATTATGTTATATTACTCACAGTAAGCAAACACATTCTTATGGAGTGAAAGCAGCCATGTGACCACAGCAGCTAATGTTGGGACATGTGCAGAACCAAAACTCATTCTACTTATTCTAATTCTTCTACTTCCATGGCTTCCAAAATTGGTGATAATATAACCCTTGAAATCTGTATTGCTATTGGTTCTTTGAGTCCCAGCTTCCTACTGCTTTCATCATTCAGGGAACACCAGTGTACTTATAATATCTTGGGGGAATTTGGGTCATAAACCAAAGCAGAAACAACGGACAACATGTCACCCCTGGTTGTTTGGCACTTTTTCTATGTACATTATATTTTTGTTTGCTGAAGTAACAAAAACAAGGGAATTAAAATGTAGTATTTCATCAAATGTATATGAGTTTTAAGAAATGAATAAATAAATATTACAACCATGGTTCCATCAATTTTTTTCACCTATGGAGAATAAACATTACTGCTGGTGCTCAGAAAACTGTTGTGAAGATGAACATTACAAAAGAGTAAGGAAAGTAAATTTGTGATTTCCACATTGGGTGGCAGCCAAGGCTCCTACCTTAGAGACAACCCTGATTACCAGTGCCATTTTAACAACAGGCTCCCCAAACTTAAAATAAAATTAGGTATCAGTTCTGCCTAACTGGTGGGGACCCAGCTGAATTCCATCACTGACCTCCCCACCTTCTAACCCCCCCCCGGGGGGGGGACAAATCACTTAACCTTGATCACCTCAGTTCCTCATCTGTAAAATGAATTGCGAATGAAATGACAATCCACTCCATTATCTTTGCCAATAAAACCCCATAAAGAGTCAGATGTGATGGAAACAACTGAATAACAGCAACAGTCCCTTAGCAGGGATGGGTCCAGGTGCATGTATGCAGGACAAGCAAAAAGAACCCCTCCAGAATGGTGTGTGTTTTATATGAATGCTAGGTAGTGAAAATGTTATGCCAGTATAAAGTTACTTTAACTTACACTTTTCATACTGACTTTCTCCCTACAAACCATTTTGTGTAACTTAAAAGAATGTTCTATTTTTGTAGCATCTCTGGAAAAATTTGCTATTTTGTGCCTCTTGATGTTGTCTTTGTATCCATAACAACTATCTCATAATCTCTATATTTAATCAGAAAATTCACAATACCATGTACTCTGTATCCAATAAACATCCTCATACATTATGTCAAAGTTGTCATGCCCCAGAGGTGAACCAGAACCATCTGGTCACTGAAAAGTTACTGAGGTATATACAAAAGATGTTGTGATAATACAATGTTACCCAATATTTACTAATCATCTTTGCATATGGAGAATCTTGTCTCCCTATATAAACCTTAGCATATTTCCCCTACTTTCCTCTTTTTCCAAAGGACCAGCCTGTTTGCAACACTTTTACAGGTAAATAAACTTTATGTCCTTATAACACTAAGGTCTTTTGAAATTCTGTTCAACCTGAAATAAATTTCAACAATGTGAGGCTTTGAATTACAGCACTTTATCAGGGCTTCTGTTCACAAGAATTTTGTGAACAATGGTGAACACAGAGGGGTCATTTTCTTTTCATTTTACCAACAGAGCAGAGGCAGGAGAGCAGTAAGCACCTCCTCTTAGATCATACCACTTTGAGAAAACTGAAAACTTATAGATCACTAGAAGTATCTTTTAATACAGCTGTACAAATCCTCAGAATCTTGGATTAAAGTGTCTTCCACCATGAAAGCGGAGTCCTACCATACCTACAAATTTGAATTCTTATTATTTAATGATTTTTTTTTTGCTTTTCATTTTCTGGGGGGGTTACAAAATAAATTTTGAATAATTACTAAGGGTAAATAATAAATCCAGTAGTGTTTATTGTTAGAGGATTCTAAAGTTTCATAAATTCAAAAAATATTTTCTGTTGCTGTTTGGGGGGGGCGTTGTTTTATTTTTGCAAGGCAATGGGGTTAAGTGGCTTGCCCAAGGCCACCCAGCTAGGCAATTATTAAGTGTCTGAGAACAAATCTGAATTCAAGTACTCCTGACTCTGGGGCTGGTGCTCTGTCTACTGCGCCACCTAGCCACCCCTTCTGATGCTTTTTAAAAACATTACTGGGGTGGTGGAGCCAAGATGGCGACATGAAGGGATCGAGTCTTAGGAGCTCTCTGATAAAAATTCATAAACTAAGGACTCTAACTAAACTTTCGAGAGACAGAACCCACAAAGGGACCCAGTGAGGCAGTTCTCCTACTCAAGGTAACCTGGAAACGAGCAGAAAGGCTCTGCTCCCTGACAGAGGGGTGGCCCGCCAGAGCCAAAGAACTTCAGCCTCCTGGAGGCAGCCCCAGGGCACTGGGAGCCTCAGCTCACAGCAGCGAGGGAGTCTCCTGAGCTGCACCCCAGGGACCACCAGCACAAAGTGGAGGAACAGCGGGGGACCTCTGCCAGAGTGAGCAGTGGAGCCCAGCCTCAGGGCACACAGCCAGCAGCCTAGACCCAGCAGGTGGAGCAGGTAAGCAGGAGCCCCCAGGGCATGAGCCCATTGAGCTGAGGGAGGGGAGTGAAGAGAAACTGCAAGCTCAGTCCTCTGCCCCTGGAACAGGACTCTGGGGCTCTGAGCACATTCAGATCCTGATCGCAGTCTAGGCCCCCCCATAGAACAGCAGGCCCCCCCCCACCTCAGCCCCGTGGCAGAGGGGGTTGCTTATGGTCATTCACAGACCAGGAGGGAGGACAGAACCGCACACACTGAGACCCTTGTGGGAGTGTCCCAAAAGCTCAGGAAGCACCCCCAAAAAACAGGCTTAGACTGGGAAAATGAACAAACAAAGAAACAAGAGGAAGACCATTGAGAAATATTTTGCAAATGAGCCCAAGAAGGATCAAAATACTCAGTCTGAAGATGAGGAAGCACAAGCTCCTGCATCTAAAGACTCCAAGAGAAACAGAAATTGGTCTCAGGCTATGATAGAGCTCAAAAAAGACTTTGAAAATCAAATGAGGGAGTTAGAAGAAAAACTGGGAAAAGAAAGGAGAGAGATGCAGGAAAAACATGAAAATGAAGTCAGCAGCTTAGTCAAGGAAATCTAAAAAAATGCTGAAGAAAATAGCATGCTAAAAAACAGCTTAGGTCAAATGGATAAAACAGTTCCAAAAGTTATTGAGGAGAAGAATGCTTTAAAAAGCAAAATTGGTCAGATGGAAAAAGAGATAAGAAAACTCTCTGAGGAGGATAAATCCTTCAGACAAAGAATAGAATTCAGGGAGATTGATGAATTTGCCAGAAATCAGGAATCAATACTTCAAAACCAAAAAAATGAAAAATTAGAAGAAAATGTGAAATATCTCATTGAAAAAACAACTGATATGGAAAACAGACTTAGGAAAGATAATTTGAAAATTATTGGAATACCTGAAAGTCATGATCAGGAAAAGAGCCTTGACATCAATTTCAAAGAATTACTACAGGAAAATTGCCCTGATATTCTAGAAGCAGAGGGCAAAATAGAAATGGAGAGAATCCACCGATCCCCCCGAGAAAGAGATCCCAAAAAACCAACCCCCAGGAATATTATAGCCAAGTTCCAGAACTCCCAATTCAAAGAGAAAATATTACAAGCAGCCAGAAGGACACAGTTCAAATATCGTGGAGCTGCAGTCAGGATCACACAGGACTTAGCAGCAGCTACATTGGAAGCTTGTAGGGCTTGGAATACAATATATCAGAAGGCAAAAGAGCTTAGAATGCAGCCAAGAATGAACTACCCAGCAAGGCTGAATGTCCTCTTCCAGGGAAAAAGATGGACTTTCAATGAACCAGGGGAATTTCAAAGGTTCCTTTTGGAATGGCCAGAGCTGAACAGAAGGTTTGATCTTCAGATACAGGACTCAGGTGAAGCATGGAGATTGGAGGAGAGGGGGGAAATATGAGGGACTTAATGAGGATGAACTGCATGTATAGAAAAATGATACTGATAATATTCATATGAACCATCTCAGTTAATAGAGCAGGTAGAGGGAGCTTTTATAGTTGAAGCACAGGAGAAAGCTGAATTCGAAGATAAAATATGGTATAAAAATGGAGTTAATAAGAAAAAATGGAAATGGAATGGGAGAAAGAAAAAGGAGAGGGGGAATAGTCCAAGCTATTTCACATAATAAGATTTTTTTTTTATTACAATGAGCTATTGCAATGATATGGAAGGAGGGAGGCAAGGGGGAATGAGGGAACCTTTGCTCTTATCAGAGATGGCTAGGAGAGGAAACAGCAAATATACTCAATGGGGTATAGACAACTGGAGTAAGAAGGGGGGGGGGATGTGAATAAAGGAGGAGAGGATGGACCATGGGGGGACAGTGGTCAGATATAACACATTTTCTTTTTTTACTTCTTGCAAGGGGCTGAGATTGGATGGCCTGCCCAGGACCATAGGGCCAGGTGGATTCTGGGCCTAAGGGGTGGTATGGGGGCTCAGGGCTTCTTGGTCCCAGGACCAGGGATCTGTCTGCAGCACTACTCAGCAACCCTACAGCAGAGTCAGAGTGAAAGGAGAGAGAAAATATAGTACATGGTAGTGGAGAAATAAGAAAGGAGGGAGTTGTGATCAGCAATGGCAACGTTGGAAAAATATGGAAGTATATTTTGTGATGGACTTATCATAAAGAATGTGATCCACTCACGACAGAGTTGATGGTGTTGGAACAAAGACTGAAACACATTTTTTGTTATTATTATTTGGGGGAGGGTGCAGGGCAAGTGGGGCTGGGTGGCCTGCCTGGGGCCGCATAGCAGGGTGATCATTGGGTGTCTGGGGCCGGATTCGGACCCAGGTGCTCCTGGCTCAAGGGCCAATGCTCTGTTTGCCACCCAGCCACCCCTACTATTATTACTATTTTATTTTATTTTATTTTGGGTCTTTTTTTTTCTTCTTTTTGGTTTTTGCAGGGCAGTGGGGTTGGGGTGGCTTGCATGTCACATGGCTGTGTGATTATTGAGTTTATGAGGCTGGATATGGACTCGGGTGCTCGTGGCTCCAGAGCTGGTGCTTCATCCATTGCACCACCTGGCCATACCTACAATTATTACTATTATTTTTTTTTAATTTTAATTTTTTTTCTCCCCCCTTTACTTTTTTGCCCAAGCAAGTCTATCTATATTCATGGGGGGAGGGGTATTTTGTTTACTTGTAAACAAGTATATTTTATTAATGTAAAGAAAAACATTTGTACAAAATGAGAATAAAAAATAAATTTAAAAAAAGAAAAAAAAATTACTGGGGGGGGCTAGGTGGCGCAATGGATAGAGCAATGTTCCTGGAGTCAGGGTGACCTGAGTTCATATTGGGCCTCAGACTTAATAATTGCTTAGCTATATGACCTTGGGTGAGTCACTTAACCCCCATTGCTTTGCAAAAAAAAAAAAAATTTTGCTGCTATTTTCCAAAGACTACTTCCTGCTTTCTATCCCCCCCATCCTTCCTAGTAGCAAAGAAGTACAGTTAAGCAAAATAATTTTTAAAATTGACCATGTTTGAAAATGTATGCCCCATTTTATACCTTTATTCCAGCACTTATCTGATGGAGGCTGGCAGGGTGGGGGTGGGGGCAGGAGTACACTACAAATTTTTCATAAGTGTCCAAAGTGGAAGCATATCAATCAATTAAATAATCATTTATTAAGTTTATTATTATGTACTAGGCACTCTCCTAAGCATAGGGGATACAAAAAGAAGCAGTATTGGAGGGACAACTTGTAGGCAAATGTACACAAAACAAGATATGTACAGAATAACTAGGAAATAATTAAAAAAGGGAAGGCACTAGAATTAAAAGGTTTTGGGGAAGGTTTTTCTAAAGAAGGTGGGATTTTAACTGGGATTTAAAAGAAACCAGAGTGGTCAGCAATTGGAATAGAAGAGGAAGAATGTTAAAATTTTCTTCTACTGGGGCAGCTAGGTGTCACAGTGGATAGAGCACTGGCCCTGGAGTCAAGAGTACCTGAGTTCAAATCTGGCCTCAGACACTTAATAATTTCCTAGCTGTGTGGCCTTGGGCAAGCCACTTAACCCCATTTGCCTTGCTACAAAACCTTAAAAAAAAGTTACTATGGTGACAAAGAAGTTCAAAACACATACTCAAAATAAGAAGATAACAAAGTGAAGGCTACATCCAAAGACTCCAAGAAAAATATGAATTGGTTTTAGGCCACTGAAGAGCTAGAAAGGATTTTGAAAATCAAGTAAGAGATACAGAGAGAAAAAATTGGGAAAAGAAATGTAAGTGATGTAAGAAAATCATGAAAAATGAGTCAAAAAGCTTAGTAAAGGAAACACAAAAAATACTGAAGAAAATAACATCTTAAAAACCAGACTAGGTCAAATGGTAAAAAGAGGGCCAAAAAGACAATGAGAAGAAGAATGCCTTAAAAAAGCAGAATTGGCCAAATGGAAAATGAGGGACAAAATTTCACCAAAGGAAAAAAAAAATCTTCAAAAGTAGAACTGGCCACATGGAAAAAGAAGTACTCACTAAAGAAAATAATTCTTTAAAAATTAGAATTGAGGAAGTGAAAGTTATGACTTTATGAGAAACCAAGAAACAAAACCAGGGGCAACTAGGTGGTGCAGCGGACAGAGCACCAGCCTGGAGTCAGGAGTACCTGAGTTCAAATCCAGTCTCAGACACTTAATAATTACCCAGCTGTGTGACACTGGGCAAGTTGCTTAATCTCATTGCCTTACAAAAAGCAAAGAAAAAAGAAAGAAACAAAATCAAACCAAAAGAAAAAAAAATAGAAGAAAATCTGAAATATCTCATTGGAAGAACAACTGACTGGAAAATAAATCCAATAAAAATTATTGGACTGTCTGATCAAAAGCAGAGCCTAGACATCATCTTTCTAGAAATTATCAAGATAAACTGTCTTGGATATTCTAGAACCAGAGGGTGAAAAAAGAATTTGGAGGAATTCACTGATTACCTCTTGGAAAAGATCTCAAAATCAAAATTCCAATGAATATTATAGCCAAATTCCAGAGCTTCCAGGTCAAGGAAAAAATATTGCAAGCAGCCCTTCAGTATCAATTTAAGTATTGTGGAGTCATGGTGAGGATAATTCAAGATTTAACAGCTACTATATTAAAGGATTGCAGGTTTTGGAATATGATATTCCAGAAGGTAAAAGAGTTTGGATTAGAACTAAGAATAAAATATTTAGCAAAACTGAGCATACTCTTTCAAGGGAAAAGATAGACATTCAATGAAATAGGGGACTTTCAAACTCTCCTACCAGAGCTGAAGAGAAAATTTGATCCTAATTACCAGAATCAAATGAAGCATTAAAAACATGAAACAGGAAAGGGAAATCAAAAGGGACTTAATGATGTTGAATTAAAATTCCTGCATGAGAAGATGATCCTGATTACTCATTCGGATCAAAAAGTTCAATTTTCACTTTTTAAAACTTGTTTTCTATTTTTTTCCTTTTCCATATGGTTTTTTTCCCCTTTAGTTCTGATTCTTCTTTCACAACATGACTAATATGGAAATATATTAAACATGATTGTATATGTGTAACCTCTATCAGATTACTTACTGTTATGAGTAGGGGGGAGAGAGGAAGAAAAAATTGTGGAACTTAAAAGCTAAAAAAAAGATGATTGTAGAAATCTATCTTTGCATGTAATTGAAAAAGCAAAACAAAATAACATAAAAGATTTGAAGAGCAGAAAAACCTGGAAAGACTTATTTGAGCTGATGCTAAGAGAAATATATTGTGTACAAAGTAACAGCAATATTGTAGGGTGATGAATTGTAAATAACTTAGTTTTCTCATGAATGCAATGATACTAGACAATTCTGAAGGATTTAGGATCAAAGATGCTATCCATCCCCAGAGAAAGAACTGTCTGAATACAGATTGAAACATACTTTTTTTTACTTTTACTTTTATTTTATTTATGTTTTCTTTCACAACTTGACTATTATGGGAATGTTTTGCTTGACTACTACATATGTATAATCTCTATTGAATTGCTTGCTTTCTCAATGATGGATGTGGGAGGGGTAAGGGAGAGAATTTGGAACTCAGTTTTAAAAACAAATGTTAAAAATTGCTTTTACATATAACTGGAGAAATATAAAATACTAAATAAATAATTTTTGCAAGGCAATGGGAAGTGACTTGCCCAAGGTCACACAGCTAGGTAATTATTAAATGGCTGAGGCTGAATTTGAACTCAGGTCCTCCTGATTCCAAGGTTGGTATTCTATCCAGTGTGCCACCTAGTTGCCCCAATAAATTTTTTTGGTCTTTTTTTGTTATTTAGGTTTTTGCAAGGCAACGTAGTTAAGTGGCTTGCCCAGGGCCACACAACTCGATAATTATTAAGTGTTTCAGGCTGGATTTGAACTCAGGTACTCCTGACTCCAGGGCCGGTGCTTGCCCCAATAAATTTTTAAAAAAATAGAAAGGAAAAAGTCTTCATATGTACCAAAAATATTTATAGAAACTTTTTTTTGCAATAACAAAGAAACAAGGGGCGGCTAGGCGGCACAGTGGACAGAGCACTGGCCTTGGAGTCAGGAGTACCTGGGTTCAAATTCGACCTCAGACACTTAATAATTACCTAGCCATGTGGCCTTGGGCAAGCCACTTAACCCCATTGCCTTGAAAAAAAAATGTAAAAAAAAAAAGAAATAGAAACAAATCAGATGCCCATTGATTGGGGACTAGATAAACAAATTGTCATACATTAATGTGATGGAATATTATGTTGTAAGATATGAATAATATGATGAATACAGAGAAACATGGAGTTGATGCAGAATGTATTAAGCATAGAAGTAACAACTCCCAAAACCCCCAACTCCATTAACTCCAATATAAATAGCAAGATCATTAAATAATAAAAAGGAGTATTACAAAAATTATAAAGAACAAGCATGATTCTAAGGAAGAAATATAAGAAGATATCCACTCCTTTGCAGAAGTGAGAGGATCACAGATTATATATTCAGACATTTTTTAATTATTAATCAGGTTTGCTAATTTTTTCCCTTTTTTTTCTTTTAAAAATGGTTTTTTGTTATATGGGATGACTCTCTGGGAAGGGAAAGATAAGGAATGTTGGAAGAAATTTTGATTATAAAAATAAACAAAAAGTACCAATAAAAATTAACTTTCTAAAATAGTATGATCAAATTTCCTCCTACTAGATCATTCCAATTTTATGCAATTGAGCTATTTAGGGGCACTTATTTTCAGCACTCAAATTTAAGACTTCACTTCATTTGCTATAATAATGATAGAAAAGATAGTAAAATTCTTGGATTTCAGTTAAAAAAATCAACATCATTAGTGTTCCCATAAGAAAGATTCCTGATAGCCCACCTGAAGATGTAATCCTGGGGAACAATTGCCAGAGGATTCATCCAGTTAGTCCAGCCCTGAGCCCCCAGTCCTGAAAACCCAGTTATACAGAAACCTATTGAGACAAACTATTTATAAAGCCAATTAGAGCAGAGCAGTTCTCTCTTATCTTTTCCTTCCATTTCCTTTTCTTTTCCCCCTCTTCATCTTTGATCTTATCACAACTGATTGCATTATCTTCACTCCTATAAGTCACACCAGGCAAACATATTCTGCCCTTCATCTAGTTTAAGTTTTGTGTAGGTAACTACCAGATGAGGAAACTCCTTCTGCCAAGGTAAATTTGTACTTTTTCTGTTATTTATAGTTCTAGAGTTGCTTGAGGATGCTGAGAGCTTTAAGTGACTTGCCCAGGTTCACATGGTGAATGTATCAAAAGGGAGAATTGAACCTAGGTCTTCCTGGTAGGCTCTCTATGCATTAGGGCCATAGCTGCCTCATATAAATATGGATGTGATAAATAATGATTTATATTGAAAATGCTTGTAGGATATGCAAGTGAACCATTGCAAACTCTTAGAGTTATGTTAAAAGAAAACTATGTTCTTTTGCAACATTTGCATCAACCAAGACTCACAATTTCAGGATCAAAGCAGAGAGAAAAAAAATACCGAGAACAAGAGATGAATCCTCACAGAAGCTTTCAGACAGAATTTTCACATATTTCTGTATAGCGATATTTTTCGATGACTAAATCTCCTAATTTAGGACTCCCAATTAGAACTGTGCTTGATGCTGAATATATCAAGATATGCCATTAATGAGGCTTTGTAAAAATGATATTTCTTTTTTAGGGAAAAATAAAGACATACTGTTTATTTTCTGAAATGAAATTTGGTAGTCAATAATTCAGATAACCAGGCAATTTTGCTCTTCCTCATATCTGACTTTCCATCATCTCTCTTTTTATATTTAGTCTGTCCCCTAACCTTTTCTCATTTCTGATTGTTCAGTTTTGGGGGCCATTATTTAGCAAAGATATTGACAAGTTGGAGAGGTTCCAAAATATGGCAACCATGAAGGAACCGGGTGTGATGATAGGAAGAAGAAAAGAATCAGGAGAGGAGAGCAGGGGGATTACCATATTTCCCCATGTATAATATGCACCCTTTTTCAAAAATTTGGGGGTCTAAAAACTAAGAGCATCTTATACAGTGGCTGTAGATTTTTAAACCTGCATTTCCTGCCTTTTCACACTTGTTTTTGTGCTCATTGTTATAGATTTTTTTTACTTGCATTTCCTTTTTTGTGCTTGATGTCTTTGTGCTCATTGTTTTACATTTGTTACTGGTCTATTAGGTTACATTCTGCCCAGAAATGGCTCAGAAAAGATTTTCATACAGTGCTGAATTCAGGTTAAAAGTGATTCATTTTGCAAAAGTGAATGCAAATCGTGCTGCTGAACATAAGTTTGGTCTCCTTCAACTGAGAAAACAATCCTAGACTGGCTATGGAAAGATGAAAGTTTTTTTTCAAATTTCAGGCCCCAAAATTAAGGTGCACCTTATGCATGGAGTATCTTATATATGGGGAAATACTGTAGTCTTTGAAGGACTATTAAATGGGGAAAGCTTTCATTTGTTCTTTTTTGGCTTCAGAAGGTAGAAATTACAAAGGGGATAAAGCTTGATGTCAGGAAATACTTCCAATTAGAATTGTCCAAAAATGGAAAGGATGACTTCAAAAATTGAAGCTCCCCTTAAATACTTTCAGCAGAGGTTCCATGATTACTTGTTGGGTAAGTTATAGGAGTATTCTTTTTGTCTTGGGGCTCAAATAAGTGTCTGTTGAGGTTCCTTCCAACAAGTTTGTGATTCTATGATAATTCCTTGTTTCCTTCAAAGCTTAGTTCAAGAATAATTTCCTACATGAGATATTGACTTATTATTATAGTTCTAGGGTCTCTTTACCATAAAATTTCCTTGTATTATTTAGTATATGTTGCATCTGTTATTTAGAGGCGAAAATGCATCAAATGATATGCAATTGCTCCCAATTTTGACAATTCAGTGACAATTTGTCTTGAGTTTGTCATAATTTTAAAAAATTATTCATTAATGGAAAAGGTGGTATAGTTGGGGAATGGTACAACTAATTCCAAATAGATTAATTCAGAAGGCATTTATTTTAGGTTATAAGATATACATAAATATGAAATAGATTTTTGGTACAACTACAGTTAGCTGTTTACTCCAACATGAAGCTCACAATCTGTGTGATCCTTGTCCTTGTCTATCCATTGTTTACAGAAAGGCAGATCATCCAACATGTTGGGGGCCTTGCTTTTTCCTGATATTGCAAATACAGCAACTGAACCCTTACCACAGTCATATGGCCAGTACACCTTTCTTCACCAGACATTTCCCTTTGACTTCCATTCTTTCAAGTTCCTACCCATATCCACCATGTATATTACATATATTTGCATATAACATAAGCTCCTTGGGGGCAGAAATTGTTTAATTTTTGCCTTTGGACCCCCCCAGAGAGTCCCTGATATACTGGTAGATACTTTAATAACTTCTTATTAATCAGCTTTATTTTCATTATTAATTTATTCCTTGGTAAGCTAGTATAAATAACCATTCCTTGATCACACATTGACTTTGAATTGGGGGTAGAACTCTAAGAATGTTCTAGGTGTTGGGAGGAAGTCAAGTTGAGTTTTAAAATTTGTTCAGGAAAATTCATGATGCAGGAGTTTAAAATTTATATCATTTAGATGTTGACAATGAGTAGAAGAACCAGTGGAACTATGTAGAATATAGTATTTGAAATAAGGTATTTTAAAATTTTATTTTATTTTAATTTTTGGAATAAAGCAAACATTTCCTTAGCATAGCATAATTTATTTATTTATTTATTTTGGTTTTTGCAAGGCAGTGGGAATAAGTGACTTGCCCAAGGTCACATAGCTCAGTAAGTATTAAGTGTCTGAGGCCAGATTTAAGCTCAGGTCCTCTGACTCCAGGGCTGGTGCTCTATCCATTGCAATACCTAGGTACCCCAACATACATAATTCAAAGAAAAAAGATTATTGCATATGCAAATCTATTTTGTACAACTTGCTATTCTTTTAAAATTTAGAAAGTCAACATGTAAATTTTTCCCTTCCCCTTCCCCACCTTAGAGATGGCTTCCATTAGATACAAATATTTGTAGACATATAACCTATTCTATACATACTTTTGTTTTTCAGTTCTTTCTCTGGATGCAGATAACATCTTCCTTCACATTTGGGTATTTATGATAGTCAAAATATCTTATTCACTCAAAAGTTGTTCTTAAAATAATACTGCTGTTCTGTATACAATGTTCTCTTGGTTCTGTTCATTTCGTTCTTCATTATTTCATGTAAGTCTATCAATGTTTTTCTAAAATCATTAAGTTCATCATTTCTCATAGCACAGTAGTATTCCATCACAATCATACATCACAACTTGTTCAGCAATTCCCCAAATGATGGGTAACCCACAGTTTCATGTCTTTGCCATCACAAAGAGAACTGTTAACACATATTTTAGAACACATAGGTTCATTCCCTTTTTCCATAATCATTTTTGGAAATAGATTTAGTAAGGATACAGGCAATTTAATAACTTTTTTTGCCCATAATTCCAGATTGTTCTCCTAAATAGCAGGATCAGTTCACAATTCCACCAACAGCAAATATTTTCCACATACCCTTTAACATTTGTCACTTTTCCCTTCAATCATTTTAGCCAATCTGATAGGTTTAAAGTGATAACTCAAGATTGTTTTAATTTGCATTTTTCTAATCAATAATGATCTAAACCATGAAGTAATTTTTCTGGTAGTTTAAAAATTCAAAAAAAAGAAACCATTCCCAGGATTCAAAGTTTGAATACCATTTAAATTGTATATAAGGAATACTTAGGACACTTGGACCTTTTTTCCATTTGAAAAAGTGACTTGAAGTTTTAAGAAAAATTGTATAATTACAAAAATAAAGTACATTTGAAGCTTTGCCTTGTTCTTACTCCTGTTTAATATCTAGCACAGTGCCTGGCATATAGTTAAGGCTATATAAGTGTTCATTATTATTTTTAGTAGTATTATCTTTTTTGCCTTGACCCTCTAAGTTGCCTTTTCCTCTATCTTTTGATTTTGAGTTAGATTTATCTCAGGAATTGACTAGAATAAAGTATGTGATAGTCTTTCAAGTGTATCAAAGAAGAGAAGGCCAAAAAGATTCTTTATATAGATACAGAATTGCACCAAAATTTCTTTTCTCCAAATCCAGATTTTGTCCTCAGAAATTTATATTTATGTTCAATTGACTTTAGTTTAAGAATGTTACTGAGTTAATTATCCATGATGTCAGCAATCCTATGTAATTTTTACATGTATATTCTGTAGGTGGATTTCTCATGGAAAGGCTAGGATGACAACAATCGGAGTAAATTAGGGTATTCTGACTGAATTTCTTGACATTGCATGTACCATGTTCTACTTGGTTGACATTAATAAACCTGGCTCAACGCCGTTGGCTATCTACAAGACCTTTGCCTGAAATTAATATCAAAATAAGAGAATATCTTCCCTTATGTCCCTGTTTTTTATGACAAATTTCTAGAATCATGACAGATAATTAGTACAAACAGAATATAAAGTCCATATCTTATAGGCTAATAGTGAATGAAGCACATTTGAATTACTACAGTAAGATGCAGGCATAAGATTTGAGCTATTTGACTTAGAATTCTCTATATTCTAAACAGCTAGTTAATTAAATATCTAGCTTTGACATTTGTTACTAACTATATATCCCCATATAAGTTAAGAGTCCTTAATTAGGTGAATGATGTAAAGATTTATGAAACTAGAATGTGATTCTGTTATTTGGTTAATGAAAAACAATCTTGGTTAATGATGGAGATATGAGGTTTGAACCTACTTCATTATCTGACCTGGTTATTGGTAAAATAAACTTAAATTTGTGTTAAGATAATTTTTTCAGGCTATTTTTAACCAAGAAGAAAATCTGTAAAAGTAACCTGAACTGGGGAAGACTTACTCTGGGACTTTATTTGATGTTTCCTGAGGAAGGGACCTGAATTTTACTTTGGGGTTTATCCTTTCCCTTTTGTACCTTTTATCTGGAAAATCTACTTAATAAAGGGGATTACTTCCCTTTGTTTTGTCAAAACAACATTCATCTTTCACTTTTCCTCTTTTGTATCTGGCTCTTGCACCCAGAATCTGCTTACTGAAATTGCATTATCTATAATGGAATCTATTTAACTTCAGATGATAGTCCACAATGGCTACAAGCCTGTAGGAACTTCCCTTTGTTCCCTGAATTTCACATATATACTCTATTTAAATCACCCCCCCCCCCCAGGGAAGAACTCATTGAGGCAGAGGTATCTCTATAATCCTTGTCAGTGGAAAATAGTTACAGAAGATGAGACCTTTGTCCCCATTCCCCAAAGGAATTTGTATTACTATTTCCTGAGGGGGGGAATGATTGAACCTCAGTGAAGGACCTTGCTCCTGGCAAGGACCCAGGATCTAGTAAGCCCCAATCAACAGGGGAAAAAACTTCCTGCTACAGGCTATGCATATCTCCCTATGGATATCTGCCCTTTAAAAGTTGATCTGCTCCTTAGCTGAGCTGCTGCCCCACTTTGGGGAGACCTGCCAGCTGTGGAGCATGAAGCCCCATCCTCCAAAAATTAAATTCTTTTTACTTGACATGGAGATGGTCTGAGTTTAATTTCTTTCAAGAGACATCCTATGACAAATTTTCTTGTATCCCATTACACCATGTAATATTTGACCATGATGGTGAGAAGGAAAAAAGGCAGCCTGATAGTTATTCACAGATACACATACACAGCACACTTTAATAAAAATAGCACTCCATAAAGACAGTAAAAAAATAAACAGAAGTTATTGTCAACCAGATTGGAACCAACCTAAATAGCCTGAGTTGAACAGAGCAAAAGGGATCAAACAGAAGGGTTAATTTCAGAGTAAGAAAAATGATGCTTGCCAGCTGAAATCTTCCTGAGGGGAAGGGCATATCTTTCTAGGGGAAAGATAGTTTATTTACATAAAAACCCTGCACCATGACAATCTTTTCTCACCCTTGAGTTGCTGTTTCACAGTTTCACAATCATAACAGTGTTATGATTCCTCTGTACAAAACCAGAGTTATGTGACAGGAGCAGGAGGGCAGTACCTGGCCTGGTTCACTTGGTAGTTACAGGACCAGGGATTGTGAGCATGTCAAGAGATGTGATGGATGTTTGCTCTCAGGTCCCTGGTCAAAACACTGCATTTTACCAGAGGGTGAGATCATCCAGAGCACAAAGGATTATTGTTATGCCAACCTCAGAGCAGAACCTGCTTGCTGGGCCTTAGCTCTGGGAAACCGGGTGTCTCCAAAATATCTTGACATTACAAAACCTCTTAAAAATAATTTAGTTCACACAAATTTAAGTCCCCTTTTTCAGGCCAAATTTAGAATTTTCTAAATACCAAAGGACCCCACCTTGACTAGATATGACTTGATTTCATTGCATTCAAATGAACCTCTTTATGGCAAGCAGAGATGGAGTCAGATTTGGTTAATTCCTACAAATTATCCATGTTCTTAGTCCAAAAATTGAAAACAATGCTCAGCCTTTGTCCTTTTGAAGACCTAATGGAATGATCACATATCCCTTTTTTTAGGGGATTTGTTCCCAAAATTACCCTTGGGTCATTACCATAACCTCAATTAAAGAGTCAATAACTCAACTGAAAGAGATAGGAGTTCTTTTAATTTAAGAGATCCCTTACCCAAGCTGAACCATTCAAATCCTGATTGGATACAAAAAGGGTCCTTGTTAGTACCTGGCATCCAAGGTCAAAAAGATGCCAAACTGAGCATGGATCTTTGAATCCCACTCTCTGACACCAGACATGGCACCCTGAAATAAAGAATACTACCAAAGAAGCAAAAATTAGAATCTTTAATGGATGCAATGGAATTTTATTTCAGGATCAATACCCAGCTCCGAAAATCCTGAGCATTCAAGAGGGTCAGAGGGGGACAAAGTTAAATACACATTAACAGGAAGAGATTCTCAGGGGGAACACAGCCTTTGGAAATTGCCAAGCAAGTTGTTTTGCATAACTGCTGAAAGTCCATGAAGAAGGTTGGGGGAGGCTGGGGAGTGGTAACATCTGATCAGGACTGGGGCTCCTTTCTTTCTTCCTTTTTAAAAAACAAAACAAAACTGGTTTTGATTGCCCTCAAACAATTCACAGCTCTGGTACCAGACAAGTCAGCTCATAGTCAGCTGCATTCAACAGAGCCAATTATTAAATGTTTAGCATGAGCATTGTCAGCTTCAAAAATAAATGATCAAAGAGCCATATAGTCAGTTGTGCAACTGCTGTTAACTGAAAAAATAAAACAAAACCAAAGACCTAGCATTTGTTGTAAGCAAAAAACTTTCTTCCATTGGAGGAGGGAAACTAGATATGTATAGCAGGGGCTTCCCTGATGCTGAGGAGACCCTCTGTTGTGAGACCAAGTCTTGATACATATAGTGATGGCTAGACAAAGAAACACACAGTGAACTTTAGCTATGACAATGAGGCAAGTTTGATTCATAGCAGGATTTCATGATGAAATGTGGTTCCTGTAGGTGTTTGTTTGAGCTTAGAGACCATATGGGGATGGTGTGAAACAGTTCTGTGATTTTGCTGCAGTAGAGTTCATCCAGAGGGTGAGCATAAAGGATTGCTGTTATGACAAACTCAGAGTGCAGTTTGCTTGCTGGGTCTTAGCTTTGGAAAATAGGGTGTTCCATAACAATAAAAAGCAAAAAGTAAGAAGAGTATAGAAAGAGAAGGATGGTCTTGGCATGAGGATCCTGACAGCATTTATACCTCAGAAGTTGGCAAACAAATTCAGCCTTTATTTATTTATTACTTTGCTGATTATCTGGATTAAAAAAAAGAGAAAATGTTAAAAATTTGGGTGTACTGGCATTAATTTACCATGTTTCATAATTTTATGCTCTGACTAGGTCTGCCTTGGATAGAACATAGGGAGCTCTATTAGTACCTCAGGACTGGACCCTCTCCTGACATGGAATTTGTTACACTGATCCTATAGTAGGATATGGGCTTCTATGTACAATAAAAATTTAATTAAGATAAAACTCATAAGCTAAGGACTCTTAACTAAACTTTCCAGAGACAGAACCCACAGAGGGACCCAATGAGGCAGTTCCCCTACTCAAGGTAAGCTGGAAAAGAGCAGAAAGGCTCTGCTTCCCGGGGTTGGAGGGGTGGCCCACCAGAGGGGGTGGCCCACCAGAGCTAAAGAACCTCAGCCTCCTGGAGGCAGCCCCAGGGCGCTGGGAGCCGCTGCTCACAGCAGCAGGGGAGTCTCCTGAGCTGCACCCCGGGGAGCACCAGGCACAAAGTGGGGGAACAGCTGGGGACCTCTGCCAGAGCAAGCATGTGGAGTCCAGCCTTCAGGGCAAACAGCAAGCAACATGGTCTTTCTGCAGCCCTGATCCAGGAACACAAGCAGGAGGAGCCTGTAAGCAGGAGCCCCCAGGGCATGAGCCCATTGAGCTGAGGGAGGGGAGTGAAGAGAGAGATACTGCAGAGCTTTGTCCTCAGCCCCAGGAACAGGACTCTGGGGCTCTGACCACATTCAGATCCTGATTGTAGTTTAGGCCCCCGGGAAGAGCAGCAGGGCTCCCCCCCACCTCAGCCCTGTGGCAGAGGGGGGCGCATATGGTCATTCACAGACCAGGAGGGAGGACAGAGCCTCACACACTGAGACCCTTGTGGGAGTGTCCCAAAAGATCAGGAAGCACCCCAAAAACAGGCGCAGGCTGGGAAAAATGAGCAAGCAGAGAAAAAAGAGGAACACAATTGAGAAATATTTTGCAAATGAGCCCAAGAAGTATCAAAACACTCAGTCTGAAGATGAGGAAGCACAAGCTCCTGCATCTAAAGACTCCAAGAAAAACAAAAATTAGGCTCAGGCTATGACAGAGATTAAAAAAGACTTTGAAAATCAAATGAGGGCGTTAGAAGAAAAACTGGGAAAAGAAATGAGAGAGATGCAGGAAAAACATGAAAATGAAGTCAGCAGCCTAGTCAAGGAAATCTAAAAAAGTGCTGGAGAAAATAGCATGCTAAAAACCAGCTTAGGTCAAATGGATAAAACAGTTCAAAAAGTTATTGAGGAGAAGAATGCTTTAAAAAGCAGAATGGGCCAGATGGAAAAAGAGATAAGAAAACTCTCTGAGGAGAACAAATCCTTCAGACAAAGAATAGAATTCAGGGAGATTGATGAATTTGCCAGAAATCAGGAATCAATACTTCAAAACCAAAAAAAATGAAAAATTAGAAGAAAATGTGAAATATCTCATTGAAAAAACAACTGATATGGAAAACAGACTTAGGAAAGATAATTTAAAAATTATTGGAATACCTGAAAGTCATGATCAGGAAGAGAGCCTTGACATCATTTTCAAAGAATTACTACAGGAAAATTGCCCTGGTATCCTAGAAGCAGAGGGCAAAATAGAAATGGAGAGAATCCACCGATCCCCCCCGAGAAAGAGATCCCAAAAAACCAACCCCTAGGAATATCATAGCCAAGTTCCAGAATTCCCAAGTCAAGGAGAAAATATTACAAGCAGCCAGAAGGACACAATTCAGATACCGTGGAGCTGCAGTCAGGATCACACAGGACTTAGCAGCAACTACATTGGAAGCTCTTAGGGCTTGGAATACAATATACTGGAAGGCAAAAGAGCTTGGAATGCAACCGAGAATCAACTACCCAGCAAGGCTGAATGTCCTCTTCCAGGGAAAAAGATGGACTTTCAATGAACCAGGGGAATTTCAAATGTTCCTTTTGGAATGGCCAGAGCTGAACAGAAGGTTTGATCTTCAGATACAGGACTCGGGTGAAGCATAGAGATTGGAGGAGAAGGGGAAAATATGAGGGACTTGATGAAAAATGACACTGATAATACTCATATGAACCTTCTCAGCTAATAGAGCAGGTAGAGGGAGCTTTTATAGTTGAAGCACAGGAGAAAGCTGAATTCGAAGATAAAATATGGTGTAAAAATGGAGTTAATAGAAAAAAAGGGAAATGTAATGGGAGAAAGAAAAAGGAGAGGGGTAATAGGACAAGATATTTCATATAATAAGACTTTTCTTTATTATTTATTATAATGAGCTGTTGCAATGATATGGAAGGGGGGAAGGCAAGGGGGAATGAGGGAAACTTCGCTCTCATCAGAGGTAGCTAGGAGAGGAAACAGCATATATACTCAGTGGGGTATAGGCATTCAGAGTAAGGAGAGGGGGCAACAGGGGGAAGTGGGGGATGTGAGTGATGGAGGAGAGAATGGACCATGGGGGGAGAGTGTTCAGATATAACGCATTTTCTTTTTTACTTATTGCAAGGGGCTGGGATTAGATGGCCTGTCCAGGACCACAGGGCCAGGTGGATTCTGGGCCTAAGGGGTGGTATGGGGCCAGGGATCTGTCTGCTGTGCCACTCAGCTACCCTACAGCAGAGTCAGAGTGAAAGGAGAGAGAAAATATAGTACATGGTAGTGGAGAAATACCAAAGGAGGGAGTTGAGATCAGCAATGGCAGAGTTGGAAAAATATGGAAGTAACTTTTGCCATGGACTAATCATAAAGAATGTGATCCACGCACAACAGAGTTATTGGTGTTAGAACAAAGACTGAAGCACATTTTTTAATATTATTATTATTTTTTGGGGGGGTGCAGGGCAAATGGGACTGGGTGGCCTGCCTGGGGCTGCATAGCAGGGTGATCCTTGGGTGCCTGAGACCGGATTGGGACCCGGGTGCTCCTGGCTCAAGTGCCAATGCTCTGTCCACCACCCAGCCACCCCTACTATTATTACTATTTTATTTTATTTTGGGTTTTTTTTTTGTTTCTGCAGGGCAGTGGGGATCAGGTGGCTTGCATGTCACATGGCTGGGTGATTGTTGGGTGTATGGGGATGGATGTGGGCTCTGGTGCTCCATTCATTGTGCCACCTGGCCATACCTACAATTATTACTATTAATTTTTTTAATTTTAATTTTTTTCTCTCCCCTTTACTTTATCGCTGAAGCAAGTCTATATTTATGGAGGGGAGGGGGTATCTCGTTTACTCTCAAGCAAGAATATTTTACTAATGTAAAAATAACATTAATTGTACAAAATGAGAATAAATATTAAATTAAAAAACTTAATTAAGCAATTAGTGTGAGGTTTGGTTTAATATTCTAACTACATTTAATCTCATTGCAGCATTCATTTTTTTTCCTTCCCCAAATTCTAATTAATATCTCTCACTCTTGCCAGTTGTATATATGTCCTGTAATAGTTCTTCAAAGCAGCATTTATTTCTCACAGCCAGCAGCATCTCCACCTAACTGCTCCTGCATTCATCCAGGGTGTGTTGGTTACTTCTCACCTGGGGCTGCATCTCGGCCAACACAGCTGTGCCTAGCATCCCTTGTCAGGAAAACTTCCATCAACCTTGACCTGCTCAGACAGGTGAATCTGTTAGACTATAACTATTTATTTCTCCTTTTGTATTTGTGCGATTTGCTTTTCCTCTTCAAACTTTGCAGTCTTTTAAATTTTGTTCTATTTTTTTTCTATTTTCTTACTCTAACAAGGTGCTCCAACAAAGTGCTAATTTGCCTATGTAAATAACATCTCTTGAATCTTGGCCCTCTTCTCTTCTCCTAGCTAAACTCTCAGCAATCTAATCAAATTCCATGGCATTAACTATGATCTCTATTTATATTATACACATAGATCCATTTATTTATATGTATGTTTGTACACCTACATGTATAACCCAAATTTTTCCTGAGCTTCAGTACCCATTACTCATTGCCTATTATACATTTCAAGTTGGATATCCTGGAGACATCTTAAACTCAACATGTCTAAAACCAAACTAGTTGTTTCTCCCCACCCCTGTCCCCAACTTAACTTATCTTTTTTAACTTATCAAACTTAGCTATTTCTGTAAAGATGCCAATGTCCTTGACACTAGTCAAGAATTCTTACTCTCCATCTTCATCCTTCTTCACCTGCCCCAATAAATTGTTAAAGATTACCATTTAAACTGTTGATCCCTTTTCTCCAGAGGATTCTGGGAAGTTGGCTGAGTAGATCAGAAAACTCTAAGCTCTTCACATTTTCTCCACAAGAGAAGACAAAATAGTGTCTCAGGGGTGAAAATAGAGTGGCAAAAATAAACAAGAAATGGGGCAGAACAGTGGTCCTTCTGGGACAAATGAGAAGGTCTGAAGAAAGATCCCAGGATGGTGGTTTAGCTGGAGCAAATCATAAACATTTCCAAAGTAACTCTGCTGAAACAGCAAGGGGCAGGTTGTGTGGGCAACTGGATTGGGAGGTAAGCTTCAGCCTCAGCCACAGGAATTTTCATCTCCTGGACAGTTTGGGAAGTCGTGCCTGAGCAGGTCAAGGTAGATGGAAGTTTTGCTGACAAGGGATGCTAGGCACAGCTGTGTTGTTGCCCAGATGCAGTCCCAGGTGAGAAGTAACCAACATACCCTGGATGAATGCAGGAGTGGTTAGGTGGAGATACTGCTGGCTGTGGACACTTACAGAGGAACTAAGTTCTTGAACTTGGTTCCAGGCCAGAGAATGGAAGATTATAGTTACTGGTTCTCAGGAAGCAAGAACATTTCAACATAGCATGCTGAGGGGTCCTGGCTGTGGTTTGGAGGAGGAAAAGAATGCAGAGTTTGGCCCCAGGAAAAAAGCTCAAAAAAGAACAGTAAGAAGGACTTGAAGCCAAGGCACAATTTCCCATGGAGGAATTATAATAACAAATTGCTAAAAATTTAAAAAAAAGAGCAGGGAAAGTATAAATAACCCAACCATAGACCAATTTACTGAAGTTAAAAAAAAAGAAAAAGAAAAAAGAAATTAATGTCAATGATCACATAGCCCCCTGCCCAAATTCGTAGAAGAATAAAAAAAACTTTAAAAAATCAAAAGAAATAGAAGGAAAAAATTTAAAAATAAGAGTCCAAGAAAAACAAGATTATGAAAAGAAACTAATTGGAAAAGAAGATACAGAATCTTAAGGAAGAAATGACTCCTTGAAAATTATAATTGAGAGTAGCTAGGTGGTGTAGTGGATAGAGCACTGGCCCTGGAGTCAGTAGGACCTGAGTTCAAAATCCAACCTCAGACACTTAATAATTACCTAGCTGTGTGACCTTGGGCAAGTCCCTTAACCCCATTACCTTGCCAAGAAAAAAAGAAAATTATTATTGGGCAAGGGGAAACCAGTGAAGTTATGAGACCAATGAGAGGGTAAAGGGATAGGGAGGGGGAGAGGATAAGGGAGGGATTTTTTTTTAATTATAAAGATTTTATTTTGAGTTTTACAGTTTTTCCCCTAATCTTACTTCCCCCCCCCCACAGAAGGCAATTTGCCAGTCTTTACATTGTTTCCATGGTATACACTGATCCAAATTGAATGTGATGACAGAGAAATCATATCCTTAAGGAAGAAACATAAAGTATAAGAGATAGCGAGATCAGATAATAAGATATCAAGTTTTTTTTTTAATAAATTAAAGGTCCTTGGTCTTTGTTCAAACTCCACAGTTCTTTCTCTGGATACAGATGGTATTTTCCATTGCAGACAGCCCAAAATTGTCCCTGATTGTTACACTGATGGAATGAGCAAGTCCATTAAGGTTGTTCATCGCCCCCATGTTGCTTTTAGGGTGTACAATGTTTTTCTGATTCTGCTCATCTCACTCAGCATTAGTTCATGTAAATGCCTTAAGGGAGGGATTTTTAGAGGGAACCCTAAACATATCAGATCTAGGTTAAAAAAAAGAGCAATATATATACTTTTAGAAGAGTTTAAGGTCTTCTAAATTTATAAAGAAACAAGAAGGTGAGAAAATGGGAAAAACAAGTATAGAAGGATGTGTAGATTAATAGGAATGGGACAAAGAGGGAACAACATATATATTTGGAAGGATATAAAAGTCTACTAAATTCATTTAGAAAAAAGAGGACAAGGAGAAAGGGTGGGGGTAGAGGATAATGGTGAGATTATATGTTGTATAAATATACATATACACATATATGTATATTATACTGTATATGTCTGACTTGATCTCATTTCTCCATTCACACAACTAACACCTGAGTTGAATATAAGTATTGAATATATGTTGAAAATAAGTATTTAGGTTGGTAGATGTCTGCCTAAAAGAAGGATGCATTCTATAAGTTACTTTATTTCTGATGATTACCTGAATTACCTCTTATCAAATTCTTGCAATAATCTACAAATTGATCCTCTTGCCTCAAGTTTCTCCCACTACCAATCTGTTCTGCATAATGCTACCAATTTTCTTTAAGCACAGATCTAAATATGTGTCTCCCTTACTCATAATTCTAGTGTCTTCCTATGCCTCTAAGATCAAATATATACTTATTTAGCTTTTAAATATCTATACAAACTGGCCTTAACCTATGTTTTCAGGTACAGTCCACATTACTACCTCTCCTGCATTGCTCCTTTCTTCCAAACTGACTTTTCTTTTCTTCATTTATGATATTCCATCTCCTACTTCCAATGCCTTTGCACTGGACATCCCCAGGCTTGGAATGCACTCCCTGTGTGTATGTTCTATCACAAAGAAACTTTCTCTTCTTTTAAGATAGAGCTCAGGCTCTATTTTCTGCAAGAAGCCTTTCCTGATCTCCCTATGCACCCTCCCCTATTTAATTATACTATATATATATATATTTCTATTTATTTACTTTATATTCAATCTGCAGATTATTTTTCCTTGTCTTACGTAGAATATGAGCTCTTTGTGAATGTGGATTGTTTAATTTTTAGTGCATGTATTTCTAGCACCTAGCTATGACACACACATAGTAATTGCTTAATAAATACTTGTTGATTGATTGTCATATAGACCACTGAGGAAAATGACCCAACAGTTGATTTAGCCTTAATCTCATGAAAGCTGCCACTTAGTATGTTCTCCCAAAATGAGATTAAATCTTGGCATCAGAAACCTGAATATAAACATTTAGGTTATTATGTACCTGCCTAAAAGAATGATGTATTTCTATAATAAGTAACTATTTCTGATGAATTACTGAAATGTTGCTTTCTATTATTCCTTTCACCACAGAGCACTTTCCCAAGAAGAATTGTCTACAAATAAGAAATGAGCAAACAGAATGAGGGAAGTTAAATGGTATGAGTAAATCCTATTGCAAGAGGAGACAGAGACAACTGACTTGTGTTTTAATTGCCAGCTCTCAATGCTCTTTGTTGTTTGATCAGAATAGTTTCTTTCTCTGAGGCATTAATGATTCTTAAAGCTGCTTTAAGAAGACCTTTTATTATAAAGGAAATGATTGAAAACTGCCAATCACTAATCTGGCAATCCCCTCTCGTGTGCTTAAAGACTGTACTGATTACGATAATTACATTTTTATGAATATCCTCCCTACAGAATAACAATTTTACTATGTCAGAATACACCTTACAAAGATAGATCAATTTCATCTGCAAGGAAAATAGCACCTAATAGCAAAGTTATTTATATGATGGTAAAAGATCATGATGGTGCTCAAGTGCTTCAACTGAAAGAAATTGGATCATTATTTAACCTTTAGATCATGATTAAGGATGAAGGCCTGTCACAGCTTTCATGAATCAACTTTTTCATGATTTTGTTGTTTTTGTTTTGATTTTTAAAAATACATGATCAACATTTGGAATTTTTTCTTTTTCTGAATAGATGATAAAGTCAAAAAAAAAAAAGAAAAAAACCCCCAAGAGTTCTGTTATAACCAAGCATTAAATAAGAAATGCTAAGTAATTTTTAAAACTGAAAACAATGTTGTAAGGAGTCAAGAAAACTTTGCCAACTGATCCACAACTCTGGATTGTCAGGTTGAAGTATTTCAAATAATTAGAATGCGGAGCTAGTAAGGCAATTTAGCATTTAGGTTCACATTTTTACAAAGAAACATTTCATTGTCATGGTCTATTGATTTTGGCCAGCCATCTTGCAAGTTTTTGCCTTGGTTATAAAGTGCAAGACGGAAAAAAGCTTCAAATTCATCACTGATACTAATAAAACTATTGTAAAAAAAAATCATATTGCTAGTCATAGAATTGTATCACTTTTATATCTTTTTCACAGAAAAGGACAATATTATTTGAATTAAAAACATACTGGGGATCTTCTAGTCTGCTGGGGGTAGACTAGGGAAAGAGAGATCCTTGTACAATATACAGACTCCTTGTGGGAAAGAGAACTGTATTCTCAGCTCAAACCCTAATCCAGATTTGTCTTAGAGAATAGGAACATATCCAGAAAGCAAATACTTGTTTGTTATTCAGTCAATGCATATTGTTGTTCAGTCTTTTTTGAATTGTGTCTGATTCTTTGTGACCCCACATGGGTTTTTTTTGGTAAAGATACTGGAGTGGTGTGCTATTTCCATCTCTAGCTCATTTTATAGATGAGGAAACTGAGACAAAGTTAAATGACTTACCCAAGGTCACACAGTTAATAAGTATCTGCAGTTGGACTTGAACTCATGAAGATGAGTTATTCTGACTCCAGGCCTGGTGCTCTATTCATTGTGCCACCCACCTGTCCCAATATTAAACCTAGCAAAATATAGCTACAGGAAATCTCATGTAATAATATCATTCGTAATCCCATATATCTTTTTTTTTTTAGCTTTTTGCAAGGCAAATGGGGTTAAGTGGCTTGCCCAAGGCCACACAACTAGGTAATTATTAAGTGTCTGATACCGGATTTGAACCCAGGTACTCCTGACTCCAAGGCTGGTGCTTTATCCACTACACCACCTAGCTGCCCCCCCCATTACACCACCTAGCCGCCCCCATCCCATATATCTTAATAGAAAAAAATTCCCTAACTCACTCCTCCAGTGGAAAATAGTCCTTTTACTTTGGGGTGGGTGCAGCTACAGGAAGGGAAAGCCCTCTCTGCAAGATATTAGGACAATTGTCTTATGTCACTACCCATTCTCCAGGAAGCTCTTGGTTTCCCCAGCTGTCACTGTTGAGGATTTGTCTCTGTCGTTGTTAATCACAGTCAGCTTCACCGCCTCCTAGCTGTCAGTTGTTTCAGCTCCACCTCCACTACTCTCACCTAGGACTCAGTTAGTTCTGCCTCCTCATGTGTCACTCCATCCTAAAGTTTTCTCTCTCACAAATCCCATCAAGTTCCCCCATATGCAGGGAAACCAGAACTGCTTGTTTGTCCCTTGGACTGTCCCAGGCTTTTTCACTGCCATCCAGTAGGTTTCCAATTGTTGATGCCCTTTTAAAATTAGTTGTTTCGGAGATCATCTGAACTAATGATAATAATAGTTACTGTTTGATTTGATTTTTCACAAAAACCTTGAGAGGTAGGTGTTAAAGTACTCATTAGATGCAGAACCTGAAGCAGACAGATGAATAACTTGCCATCTACTAGGTTATAGCTGAGGTCAAATTTGAACTCAGGTCTTACTGACTCCAGGTCTAGCTATTTATTATATTATTGGTTTTTTTTTTAAACTTGGATCACAGTTCCTTCAAGATGGCATCTAAAGGGGTACCCCAGGCAGCTGCTATGAGACTCTTCTTCATATAAGCTACCCAACCTTGATTTTTCCCTGACTCAGGGTGAGTGATTTTCTTTTACTTCTCTACTTCAAAGAAAGGCAGATGGCTTCTATTCTGACCAAGTTTCTCAGTGTATTTTCTTGAGGCTGTCAATAGATATATTCAGTCTTTTTTGCCAGACCTTTCAGCTCTCATGATGAACTTTCTATACAAATATTATTGAAACTTTCATAGGCTTTGAGGTGGTATGAATAGGAAGGGTGGGCACAAAGGGAAACAGACACATTCAATGAATTCTCTGCTAGCATTACTGACATCTCAACAAAATCCTTGTGCCTTTTTCTTTTTTTTGTTAATAATTTTATTTACTTATTTTTCCAGCTACATGCAGATGGTTTTCAATATTCATTTATTGTAAGATTTTGAGTTCCACATTTTTCTCCCTCCCTTCTCTCCTCCCTCTCCTTGATGGAAATCTGATATAGCTTATACATGTATAACTATGTTAATCATATTTCTATATTAGTCATGTTGTGAAAGAAGAATCAGAATAAAAGGGGAAAAGGGCAGCTAGGTGGTGCAGGGGATAGAGCACTGGCCCTGGAGTCAGGAGGACCTGAGTTCAAATTCGGTCTCAGATACATAATAATTATCTAGCTGTATGACCTTGGGCAAGTCACTTAACCCCACTGCCTTGTAAAAACTAAAAAGAAAAGGGTTGGGGGAAAAAAACCATAAAACATAAAGCAATTTTTTAAAAATGAAAAATGTTAAGCTTTGAGCTACATTCTGGCTCCATAGTTCTTTCTCTGAATGTGAATGGTATTTTCTAACACAAATCCTTTAGAATTGTCATTGATCTTTGATGCTGCTGATGAGAGCTAAATCTATCATAGTTGAGTATCACACAGTGTTGCAATAAGGTGTACAATGACCTGGTTAAGCTCACTTCATTCAGTCTTTCCAGGCTTTTCTAAAGTCTACTATTCATTATTTTTTTTTATCCTTTTCCTACTTTAAAAAAATATATTTATTTTTGAATTTTACAATTTCTTCCCTAATCTCACTTCCCTCCCCCCACCCCGCCACAGAAGGCAGTCTGTTAGTCTTTTTTTTTTAACAAAAAAATGATTTAATTAAAGATAATGACAATGAGACAGACAACCAAAATTTTGGGAATGTAGTCAAAGCAATCCTTAGGAGAAAATTTATATTTCTAAACACTTTCATCAACAAAGGAGAGAAAATAGATAAACAAATAGAACATACACTTAAAAAAAAATTTAACACATTTTAAAAACATCAATTAAATTCCAAAATAGAAATTTTGAAAATCAAAGAAGAGAGTAACAAAATTGAAAGCAGAAAACACATTGATTAGGAACTGCTGGACACTGACATTCTTACATATTAATTGCTATCAATCACTTGGTCAGACAATGCAAGTTGAATAGGAAATAATTGTTCAGCAGTCCTATAAAGAGTCTTTACCTTTTTGAGCAGTATGATGAGCATACTAGGTTATTTGAATATAAAAATGTTGCCCTTCATTTTTTTTTTTTTTTAGTTTTTGCAAGGCAATAGGGTTAAGTGGCTTGCCCAAGGCCACACAGCTAGGTAATTATTAAGTGTCTGAGGCCGTATTTGAACTCAGATACTCCCGGCAGTCTGTTAGTCTTTACATTGTTTCCCTGCTATACATTGATCTAAGTTGAATGGGATGAGAGAGAAATCATATCCTTAAGGAAAAAAATAAAATATAAGAGAGATAGCAAAATTACAGAATAAGATTATGTTTTTTCTTTAATTTAAAGGTAATAGTCTTTGGTCTTTGTTCAAACTCCACAATTCTTTCTCTAGAATACAGATGGTATTCTCCATCGCAGATACCCCCAAATTGTCCCTGATTGCTGCTGATAGAATTGTCCCTGTTGTTCCTGATGGAATGAACAAGTCCATTAAGACTGATCATCAATCCTATGTTGCTATTATGGTGTACAATGTTCTTCTGGTCTGCTTTTCTCACTCAGCATCAGTTCATGCAAATCCTTCCATCCCATCACTCCTGGTTTCTGATAGAACAATAGTGTGCCATAATGTACATATATCACATTTATTCATGATTTATTGTAGAATATTACTCCATCCCTGTGTCCTTTTCAAACTCACCAACAACATCAAAAGCTGCTATCATGTTTGAGGTCAGTAAAACACATTAGAACTCAACAGAAGTTTTTGGAATTCATTCAAAAAAAGATAACAAATGCCTTTTCTGTATTGCATTTTACCAAATGTTGGGAAGATAAAAGTAATAATCACACACACAGAGTTCTTACTCTCAAGGAGTAGGGGAGTTGATAGTACAATGGCAAGACAAAAATGATAGGGCTGGTAGCAATTGGATACCAACTATGAAGTGAATCAGCAGAGCTAACAGGGTGGTTCACATGTGTTTTGCTTCTATATCTGGTGCACATGAGCAACATATAATTGGGATATTATGATTAGGTAATGTGGTGACTCTCCCTGGGGAATAACAAGGTTATTTTGTCAGTAGCTCTATTGTCCTTTGGTGTAATGTGGATTAAATTCAGGTCCAACCTTTTGGGTGCAGAAAGGCGTGGCTTCATATCCTTTCATCAGATGGAGAGTGATTTCTTAAGGAATGAGAAGTTTGAGGTACAGTTGGGTGAAATCATAGACTATGGGATGCCACAGAAGATGTCTCACAACTACACTGATAGGATTTACTATAAATTTATGATATCTAATTTCAACAAGGACAAAATGTATTGAGTCAGTACCTTTAGGGGTGGCTAGGTGGCACAGTGGATAAAGCACTGGCCCTGGAGTCAGGAGTACCTGGGTTCAAATCTGGTCTCAGACACTTAATAATTACCTAGCTGTGTGGCCTTGGGCAAGCCACTTAACCCCATTGCCTTGCAAAAAAAAAAAAAACCAAAACCTAAAAAAAAAGAGTCAGTACCTTTCTTATACTTTTTCTTCTGGATTTTCATGACACTACTTTCTTCTAGTTCTCCATGGTGATTACTTTAGATCTTTTCAGAGAGACCCTTCTCTTTTCATATTTCGTTGAGAAAAGAGAAACTATTAAGTGTGTACTTTCCCTTATCTTTTGTCCTGTCTTTAAACCCATTGCCATCCATCATTCTCTCTTCTTTTACTAAAGCAGCTAATGAAAAGGTAGCTCTTCTCTGTGCCAAGATGAAGTCCTCTAATTACAGTTATCTATTCCCCATCATAGGAGTTAGGGGTCTGGTGGCTCCATGATCTGGAAAAGCCATGTAAAACTTTTTGGCCTTCCCTTAATACCAAAGAAGAAGTCTGGTCTGAATTTTTTCTTTTCTTTTTGGGGGTGTTTACAGTACCTTATTATAGAATTTGGGTTAAGTATTTGGTCCTAGACTCTGTTGTCTGCTTTCCTTCATGTTTTGTCAGCAGCTTCCACAAAACTCCCCAAAATTCCCATTTAATTTCTTTCTGTATTTTTTTTTGTTTTTACTTATTTTAGGCAATGGGGTTAGGTGACTTGCCCAAGGTCACAAAGCTAGGCAATATTAAGTGTCTGAGGCCGGATTTTGAACTCAGGTCCTCCTGACTCCAGGGCCAGTGCTCTATCCACTCTGCCACCTAGCTCCCCACACCCATTTAATTTCTTATGTCTACTTCTATATATTGAAGTTGCAATGGGAAAAATTTCAATGTGGAAGGATAGCTGTAAGGTTTTGACTTCATGTTCTACCACCTCCTCCAACAGATAGTTCTTCCATCATTTTGTGTCGCCTCTCCACTTCTTCCCACTCCCCCATCACAGATTTAATATCTCTTTATTTACTAGTCCCGACTTTGCTGCCTACAATCATACCAGGGCTCCTCTATTCTTTAAAAAATATTGACCAAAGAAACAAAAACCTTCAACAGATCCTGTCATCCCTTTGAATGATCCTCCTATATCTCTCCTTCCTTTTACAACAAATTCCAAAGAAGCTTTCACTTCTAACTCAGCTCACTTCTTAATCACTTAAAAAAATTCAACTACTTAACCTTGGTTGTCCTTCATTCTGGAATAGGACCAAAGTCACATGGCTGTTAGAGATAACTTACAGTGGCTGACTGTGACTGATCAGACCAATAGGAGTTTGGAATGCTCTACCACAGATGGGGCACAAATAGTCCACCTTATAATTCAACTGAAATAACTCTGTTCAAAGTACCAAAGATAAATCCAATTGCTTTTTCTCAGTCCTCACTCTTCTTGATCTTTCTGCAGTATTTGACACTGTATACTTTTTCTTCTGGATTTTCATGACACTACTTTCTTCCAGTTCTCCTCTCTAGTCACTCTTCAGTTTTCTTTGCTGGATTCCAAACATAGTCCAACTCCTAATCACAGGTATTTCTCACAGATCTGTGCTCAGACTTCTTTTCTTTTCTCTTTATACCTTTTCAGTGACCTCATTAGCTCCCATGAATATAATTATCATCTCTTTTTGTACACGACTCCTAGATTAATATATTCAACTCTAGTCTCTCTACCAATTTATAAATCCTTATTAGTCAGTTAGCAAGCATTACAATGAGAAAAGCATTGTGCTAAATTCTGAGAATATAAAGAAAAGCAAAAACATCAATCCTACCCCCAAAGCATATATATTCTTTTGTGTTAAGGGCTGGAGATAACAAATACAAAAAAAAAAAAGATAGTTCCTACTCTCAAGGAATTTAAGAGGGGAAGATAAAACAAGAGGGAGTTGAAAAGTTCAAGGTGAAAGACTGGTAAGAAGGTGGTGCAGGAGAGTAAGCTGATATGGGAATGAAGAGAGCATAGTTCAGGATCCTTTATGAAATGGGGATCCCAGCCAGTGACACACCAAAAGGAAAGAAGGTCCCTGGGCCTTGGAGTTACTTGGAACAAGTAAAGCCACAAATGAGGAAATGGAGCAATCCAGAGAATAATTTGAGTTGGGGATAAGGTGAGTATAGCCTGGGCCCATCATGAAGTAGGTTGACCTGGAACTCTCCCATCCAGAGAGCAGGACCTGGAAGAATGATCTTAAGGTGATAAAGAGGACAGAAAACACAATGAGGTATCATAGGACATGGAGAAAAGTGAAATAATAAAATGTTATAATCAGAAAAAGGATAAATGTTATGATCAAATATGAGCAAGTATACAAGAAAGTGGGTAATGGTAAAGTCAGGGTATAATCATCTTTGTATGCAGCTGAGGTGCAGTGGAGTAGGTCATGGGAATTGAATAAATGGGAAGCCAGGGTATGTAAAGGGATAATAATGTGACTTTTAAAAAGAATTTTAATGGTATTTTCCCCTAATTACATGTAAAGATGGTTTTCAACATTCATTTTTTTTGTTAGGTTTTTTGTAAGGCAAATGGGGTTAAGTGGCTTGCCCAAGGCCACACAGCTAGGTAATTATTAAATGTCCGAGGCCAGATTTGAACTCAGGTACTCCTGACTCCAAGGCTGGTGCTTTATCCACTATGCCACCTAGCCACCCCTTCAACATTCATTTTTTATAAGATTTTTGAGTTCCAAATTTTTTCTCTCCTTTTTTTGCCCCTCCCCAAGATAGCAGGCAACCTAATATAGATTTTACATATCAATTTGTTTATTTTATTTATTTATTTACGTAATTTACTTATTTATTTACTTATCTTTCTATCTATCTATCATCTATCTATATCTATCTATTTATGGTTTTGCAAGGCAAATGGGGTTACATGGCTTGCCCAAGGCCACACAGCTAGGTAATTATTAAGTGTCTGAGGCCGGATTTGAACTCAGGTACTCCTGACTCCAGGGCTGGTGCTCTATCCATTATGCCACCTAGCCACCTCTACATATCAATTTGACTTTAGAAGCTCCCTAGAATAAGGGCATAAAGTAGAGAAAAGAGGAAACTGTACTCATTGAGGAAGATAGGAGAACGTCTTGGGAGTGCAGGGTTTGGACTGGGTGATAAATTTGGATATCATGGACCTTTAAAGAAAAAGAAATCAAGAAAGGGTCTCCAAGTAGCAATGTGGGGCCAGAGGTATTTCAAATTCCCATCACAGTCAATAAATTGAGAAAGTACAGCCAGTACCAGGAAGGATGGAAAGGGAATTGATCAGGATAAAGTCATGTTTCAATGAGAAGTTTAATTATGGGGCATGGATCCCAGAAGACACTATAGAAGAGGTGGGGAGATATGAATTGGGACACAGAAAGATGGATGATCGTGTTGAGGTGGGTAGTGTGAGAGCGTGGTGATTTGTTGATGGGGAGTGGTATTTGTACCTTCACCTAGGGGTTCAGGATCACTGGAATGGGGATGAATATTAGAAGACGAGAGTAAGTTAACAATTCATCAGTGAGTATAGTCACACGGTAGAAGTCTGTTGAGAGAGTCATAAGATTAGGCTGTAAGAAGTCCTTCTTTGAAATTCAGTCTATAGGTAGATGGAGATACTATGTCCTCTTAGACTCCAAGGAACAGTCACATCAGGCAGGAGCAAAAGAAGGCATGAGAGGCCAGTAAGGAGGCAGAAGTGCTGCCTTGCTGTTCCTGGAGAAGGTTTTGGGAAACAGGAGATGGAAGAAATCTTATCTGTAGAGAGTAGCCTAGAGATGTAGATTGTCCTGAGGCCAAAACTCCACTGAACCAGGAAGGAGGCAGCAAATATGGCTTAAGAGATGACCTGGGGGGATGGCTAGGTGGCATAGTGGATAAAGCATGGGCCTTGGAGTCAAGAGTACCTGGGTTCAAATCTGATCTCAGACACTTAATAATTACCTAGCTGTGTGGCCTTGGGCAAGCCACTTAACCCCATTTGCCTTGCAAAAACCTAAAAAAAAAAAAAAGATGACCTGGGAATATGGCAGGCCGACATACATCACCAATAGTCTAGTGGATCTTGGACTGAATATCCTGTAGGCATCTCAAATTCAACATGTTCAAAATAGAACTGATTATCTTCCCCTTCCCCCAACCCATTCCATTTCTGTATTTCTGAGGTTCATAATCTCAAAATTATCTATGATTCTTCACTTTCTTTCATCCCTCATATCCAATCAAAGGACAAATGTTGTTGATTCTACTTTTACAATATCACACACACGTCAAGCCCTTTCTCTCCATTCACAGGATTTATGCCCTTTGCCTTTTCTCTCTGTAGTTTATTCTCCACAGAGTTGATAAAGTTCTATAAACTCCACTTTTGGTAATTTGATTTGGATAGCTCTAAAATATATATATATATAAAATTTTAAATGATAGTGTGGGGTTCCCCCCACCTCTTTAGGTGATTTATTTGAAGTGAGAAACCTCTGGTTCAACTGAGTGTAGGATATGAAGTGAGAGGAAGTCAAATTCTGGTCCTGTCATTTATAACTTGTATGACTTTGGGCCTTTGTTTCCAAGGTTTAAAAATGAAAGGATTAGAATAGGTGATCTTTAAGGCTTCTTCCAATTCTCAATCTATGAGAAGAAAAAAAATTAAGACTTTCTAAAAGTTTGGATCTTGAGGATAGAACTGTTGCTTTGAGGGTAATATGCAGCAATGTAAGGAAGCAGGGATGACTCCCAATTATGGTTCCTCTAGGGATAGATCATAATTCTACCATGATATGAAAAGGAAGTTTTGAAGTCTTACCCTGATGCCCTGTATCATGGACATTTGAGAGAGATTAAATTTCACATTCAATCTGTCAATACTGTTGGCACTAGATCATTTTGGGAAGAGAGAGCCTGGTTTGGAGTTGAGCATGAGGAAATTCAGGGAATGGGGCATGAGACTAAATATGGATATTAGGGATAATAGACATGGCTCTAGGTGAGTTGGTGGTTGACTGACTTTGACTGATCTCATATGATTCCAACATTTTTTCCCAAACAAGAGTTTGTGGGGTACACCCAACAGGTACTTAATGCTTCCACTTTGGCTATAGGTCCTTCTCATAATGAAAGAATCGAAGGAATTGTCATGGAGTACCAAGATTTTTCAGGTGGCATTTAGCTAGGAATGAGGTGACAAATGAGTTGCACTATTAACATCCTGATTAAGTATTGGCTATCCAATGTCAATAATGATTCAGGCTGGGGTCAGTGATATGAAGAACTCCTGGAAAAAGTCTTATGAGCTCCTTTACCCCTTACATGGTATCAGGTAAGGCTTGACCATATAATTTCCATTCTGCTTTTGCAAGGGAACACCACCATCTGATGGATCACTTTTTGAGACCATTCCAGTTAATTCTAGGCAGCTAAACAGTATAGTAGACAAAGTGCTGGAATAAACAGTGTGAATAGAACTGAATTCAAATTCAGCTTTAGAAATTTACTAGCTATACAATCCTGGCAAGTCATTTAGTTCTTGTTTGTCTCAGTTTCCTCATCCGTAAAATTGGGGGATGATAAAAGTATTTATTACCTAGGATTATGGTGAGGATTAAATGAGATATCTGTAATGTGCTTATAAACCTTATATATTCTATTAATGCTTGTTATTATTACTACTAGCACAACTAATAATAATCTCAAACTAGAGTCAACCCCAGGGATAGTGTGGTATTTTTTGAAGGAGATCACATAGACCTGCATGGGTTCCCCAGACATATATCAGAGAGGATCATGCAATTTACATCTAAACTCTGGAAGAAACTTCAAAAATCTCATTTACCAAATCCAACAATTCTAGGTAAATAATAACAATAGCAATAATAGTTGTGACATTCAGGTAGCATTAATTTAAAGCTTGCAAAGCATTTTATGCACATCATAATAACGTGCATAATAACAACAGCTATCATTTATATAATGCTGTAGGTTTTCAAAACTTTGTACATGTTACCTCATTTGATCTTCACAATAACTTTGTGAGGTTTTACAGGTGAGGAAACTGAAGCAAGAATGGTTAAGTGTCCATATGGAAACTTAGTTATGACATTGATATCTATGTCCCATTTGATTCTCATAACAACCAAGTAAAGTAGATACTACAACTATTATTATACCTTTGTTATGGAAGAGAAAACTGAGGCTCAGAGTAGTCAAATTTCTTGCCAGGGCCACTCAATTATCAAGTGTCAGGATGTAAGTATCAATCTTCTTGACTTCTTTTGACTTTATCTCACCTTTGCTACAGTGGATATCTAACACACACCAGCCAAGATATCAAATTGTAACTGTACAATTACATCATACACTTATAGTAGGCTTGAGCTAGTTTCAACAGAATTTGCCTTAGAACCATATAATATACTTTGTCTTTTTAGATTGTCTGTGAATTCCTACCACATATATTCCTAACTAGATACTCTACAAAAGGTTAATTTTGAGGAACTGGGAATATACCCCCATAGAAAGAAATTCAAATTGTTAAGTAAGCCTTTAGGAGTAGGTAAGGCAACAGAGTTACTAATAAAGAACAAAGGTACTCCTTTGTTGAAATCTAGAAACCAAGTTTGATTATATGACATATAGATCCAAGTACACAGGTCCTCCTTGGATTTAGGTGACAAATTCATACCTCTGTTTACTATCTTTAAATAGCAAGCTCATAATTTATAAACTGCAACCACCCCAAACCTGGAAATTCCCTTTGGTTTTTATAACCAAGTTCTGTAACAAACCATCCTGTTTCCCCATGGAAACAGCAGACAATCCACTTTAATGGAGGTGGGAAATGAAGGAAAGATAAGTGGCAAAGCAGAAATGGGAGAGCACTACAACTTGTTTGGGAAGAAGACAACTTAGAGGACTGTATGGAAAAGTTCTCCACCAATAGCCATCTCTTCCCAGATTAGATTTTTGTCAGTGGAGTCCAACCTTTTCAGGGGGTTGGAGAAAGGGAACATTGTTCATACCAGCATTTTAGATGTATTTCTTATCACCTCCATTATGTTATAAGCTTCTAGAGGACAGCAATCATGTTTTATTTATCCTTATATCTCTTCCAACATCTTAGCACAGTGCATAAGAGGTAGTGAGTGTGAATGCACAGAAGGAAGGAGGGAAAGAAAGGAAGGAAGGGGAATGGTTCTTTGATAAAGAAAGAAAGGACTACATGTGAGGAGGGCAATGGGATGAGCTGATCTGGAATGGAAGAATAAGTTTAGGTATAGCAAAAAATCAACTTGGTTAAATAACCTCAGGGACAGATTAATGACATAACAGTAGGTTAATCAAGGAATTGGAGAAATGATAAAATCAGTGTTTTAGGAGGATTAATCTGTCAATGAAATCTTGGATGGCTTGGAATAAAGAGATAAGACTCAGAGACCTGGGAGGTGGTTGTTTCAATTCAGCAATAAGACAGTTGCTGTGGATAGAGCACTGACCTTGGAGTCAGAAGGAGCTAGAATCCAGCCTCAGACATTTGATTCCTACTAATTGTGCTAGATCTTGAGCAAGTCACTTAATCCTGATTGTCTCAAATTCAGGGTCATCTTCAGTTGTCCTGATTGATATTTGACCACTTGACCCAAATGACTCTGGAGAAGAAAGTGAGGCTGGTGACTCAGCACAGCCCCCCTCACTCAAATCCAATTCATATACTCGTCATGGCATCACCTCTTTGATATCATGATCTTCTTTTGAGAATGAAGGACCAAAAAACCCCAACCAAAAACATTAGCGAGGGCTTAGACTTAAGTGGTATCACTGGAAATGGAAAAGAAGGAATAGAATTGGGAATCATTTCAAAGAAAGAATTGACATGACATGTTTATTCATTTTATTGGAATACAGTAAGCTCCAAACAAGTCTAGCACTTGTTTGCAATCTCTAGTATTTGATCCCAAGTGTTTGTTACCAGTTTAATTTTTCTTAAATAATTAACAACTGGCAATCATGTAATGTTTTTCCTGACTAAACACTTTATATACATTATTTCATAGAATTCTCATGCTAATATTAGTAGTCAGAACCATTATCCCTAATTTTTCATTGAGAAAACTGAAGCTTAGAAAAGTTGATTGACTTACTCAAGATCACATAGTTTGTATTTACTAGACTAGTCTGATAAAGTATTTGAATCCAATTTATCCTTTTTGACCAGTTCAGCCTTCACAGTACAGTGTTCCAGGCTGAAAAGTGTCATTCATTGAATGATTCCCTTAGCCTTGAGTAATTTTTCTGTATCTAGTGCCAGTCTGCATGACAGTGGTATAGGACATAATTTTTCTTTCTAACCATTTTTGGAAAACAATATTCTATTATTAGAAAAACAAGATCACTTTTTCTTTTTCAATTACAATCATACAATAGCTTAATGTAATTTAGGGTAGAAAAATTAAGGTAGAAACTGAAATTCAGACCACTGCTTTAGAAGTACAGAGAAAGAGGACCACAGGGACCTGTCTCCTTTTACTGAGCCCCATAGAAAGGGAAGTGATTAATCCAAGGTTGCATAATTAATAAGTATCATAAAAATATAAGTATCAGAACCAGAATTTGAATTCAGGTCTTCTGCTTCCAGTTCTGGCACTCTTTCCTCTTTATTATCTTGTCTCCTCAGGGAGGTGAAGTATAAGCAAAGCAAAAATTGTCCCAATTAAAGACTCCCTGAAAGTTCAGGAGTACACTGATAAATTGTTGATCAAAGCCATCTGAAAAAGCATGACAAATCTTTAAGTTGGGGGGGGCAGAGCCAAGTTGGCAGCATGAAGATAGGCTTTCCCATGCGCTCTCTCCAAAATATTTCACAAATCTTAAAATTATGATTCTAACTAAATTTTCAAGAGACAGGACCCACAGAAAGACCCAATGATGCAATCCTCCAGCCCAAGGTAACCTGGAAGATCATGGGAAGGCTCTATTCCATGGGGTTGGAGGGGGTGGCAGTGCAGCCAGGATCACCAGCAGAGTGAAGGAGGTCCAGCCTTCTGGGAATAGCCCATGGGGCACCTGGGTCCCTGGGAGTGTGACTCAAGGCAGCAGAAGCAGTTTTCTGACCTGCCAACCCCGGGAACACCAAGCAAAACTTGGAAGATCAGAGGGGAAAACTCAGCCATAATGAGTGCAGGGCCCAGGCCAATGTGGCCCTTAGTGCAGCCCAGATCTCAGGAAACAGAAGCAGGCCTATAGAGCTGCCCAGCAGCTACTTCCAGAGTGCTCAGTCAAGGGGAAGTAAGGGGGGGGGGGGGTAGAGGGATACTGTCGACAGCTCTCCTCTGTCCTTGATTCAGGGCTCTTGTGCTTTGTCCATATTCAGACCATGGTCATAGTCACATACTACCACAGTGGAGCAGGGATCCTCCCCATAGCTCCAGGACAGAGGGGAATATTTGTGATCATCCACAGACCAAAGCACAGGCAGGAGAGCAGTCAGAGCCTCTTATAAGACCTTGAAGGAACTGAGGTCCTTGCGGGGATGTCCCAAAATACTCAAAAGTTCAGGAAGCACCCCCAAACCAGGGTACAGGCTGGGAAAATAAGTAAACAGAAAAAAAGGAACCCAGCCATAGACAATGACTTTGGTCCCATGGAGGATCAAAACACAAGCTCAGAAGTCCAAGCTACTGTAACCAAAGACTCCAAGAAAAATAGGAATTGGGCTCAGACTACAGCAGAGTTCAGAAAAGATTTTGAAAATCAAGTAAGGGAGGTAGAGGAAAAATAGGGAAGAGAAATGAGAGCAATGCAAGAAAAATATTAAAACCAACTCAACAGTTTCATCAAGGAGATCGCCTCCCAAAAATGCTGAAGAAAACAACATGTTAAAAACCAGTTTAAGTCAAATGGAAAAAGCAGTTCAAAAAGTTAATGAGGAGAATACCTTAAAAAGCAGAATCGACTAGATGGAAAAGGAGATAAGAAAGCTCTCTGAAGAAAACAACTCCTTCAATGTAGAATGGAGCTAAAGGAAGTTGATGAGTTTGTGAGGAATCAAGAAACAGTAAAACAGGGCAGCTAGGTGGTGCAGTGGATAAAGCACTAGCCTTGGAGTCAGGAGGACCTGAGTTCAAATTTAGCCTCAGACACTTACTAATTACCTAGCTGTGTGACCTTGGGCAAGTTACTTAACCTCCATTGCCTTGCAAAAACCTAAAACCCCCCCAATAAAACAATGCCAAAAGAATGAAAAACTAGAAGGAAAACATGAAATATTTCATTGAAAAACCTGACCTGGAAAACAGATCCAGAAGAGACAATTTTTAAAATTATTGGACTACTTGTAAGTCATGATCAGGAAGAAAAGGCATTCATTTTTAAAGAATTCCTAGGGGCAGCTAGGTGGCGTAGTGGATAAAGCACCGGCCCTGGAGTCAGGAGTACCTGGGTTCAAATCCGGTCTCAGACACTTAATAATTACCTAGCTGTGTGGCCTTGGGCAAGCCACTTAACCCCATTCGCCTTTCAAAAAATTAAAAAAAAATAAACAAAAAAAAGAATTCCTACAGGAAAATTGTCCTGATATTCTAGAAGTACAGGGCAAAATAGAAATTGAGAGAATCCACCAATCTCCTCATGAAAGAGATCCAAAAAAATACCCCCTTCCACCAGGAATATTATAACCAAGTTTCAGAACTCCCAAGTCAAAGAGAAAATATTACAAGCAGCTCAAATGAAACAATTCAAATATCATGGAGCTACAGTCAGGATTACACAGGACTTGGAAGCATCTATATTAAGGGCTTGTAGGGCTTGGAATATAATATTCTTGAAGGCAAAAGAGCCTGGAATGCAACCAAGAATCAACTACCCAGTAAAACTGAACATACTCTTCCAGGGAAAAAGATGGGACATTAGGGGAATTTCAAATATTCCTTTTGAAATGGCCAGAGCTGAACAGAACATTTGAGCTTCAAGTATAGGATGAGAATGGTAAAAAATTATGAGGGATTTAATGATGTTGAACTTTATTCCTACATGGGAAGATGATACTGATTATACTCATATGAACCTTTTCATTTATTAGAGCATATATAGTCAAGGCAGGGAGGGGGCCGAATTTGAAGGTATAATATATGTAAAATGAGTGAAAAGAGAAATGTACTGGGAGAAAGGGAATTGAGAGGAAGATTGGGCTAAGATATTTGATGTAAGAGTCAAGAAAAAGCTTTTGCAATAGAGTGGAAGAGGGAAGGTGAGGGGAAATGAGGGAGCCTTCATTCTCATTGGAAATGGCTCAGAGAGGAAACAATATACCTATTTAATTGGGTTTAGAAATCTAGAGAAAAAAGGAGAGAAAGGGGATGGGAGAAAGGGGAGGGACATGTAGGTGATAGAGGAGAGGGTAGATCATGGGACAGGGTAATCAGATACAACACATTTTTGTTTTCACTTTTTGCAAGGCAATGGGATTGGGTGGCCTATCCAAGACCATGGAGCTGGGTGGTTGCTGGTTCTCTGGGGTGGGATGTAGGCTTGGGGCCTCCTGGCCCCAAGGCCAGTGCTCTGTCTATTGAATAACTCGGCTGCTCCACAGCACACTTTTGAAGAGGATCAGGAAAGGAGAGAGAAAATAAAATGAATGGTAGTGGGGAGAAATGGATGGAGGGAATTACAATCAGCAACAGCAGTTGTGGAAAAATATGGAAGTAACTTCTCTGATGGATTTATGATAAAGAATGTGATCCATCCCAGAGATAGAGCTAATGGTATGTGAACATAGACTGAAGCACATTTTTTTTTACTTTCTTGCACTTTATTTCTCATGAGGATTTTTTATTTTTTGGGGGGGGAATTATGTTTACTCTTACAATAAGACTATTTTTAGTAATGTGTAAATAAAGAAAAATGTAATTATAAAACCTTTAAGTTTAATGTGTATTAATATTTTCTCTATCATTTTTTTTAGGTTTTTGCAAGGCAAATGGGGTTAAGTGGATTGCCAAAGGCCACACAGCTAGGTAATTATTAAGTGTCTGAGACCGGATTTGAACCCAGGTACTCCTGACTCCAGGGCCAGTGCTTTATCCACTGTGCCACCTAGCCACCCCTCTATCACTTTCTTAAATCTATACAATCAACAAACCATAAACTAAGCCAGTCAGTTTCTTAGGTGAAAATGCTCACATTTGAAAATTTAACAATTGACTTTTTCTGAATTTTTGAATTTTTAGGAACTACCTTTGAACTCCTATTTCTTTGTTTCCTTGATTTTCCTTCTCTAATTATATCAGTGGGATTGGCATGCAGAAAAAAGGGTTTGAATTTGTAAAAGGGGAGCTCTAAATCACATTTAAATTTCAGCTGGACAATAGCTTGGTAAAAAAAGTACCTGTTAAGACAAGAAGAGTTAAAAACAGAATGGGTGATATCTCTTACCAGATTGTAAACTCCTTCAAATACCCTTCCCACCTGCAACCTTTTCACATAGTGACTTCTCAAAATATATTGTTAAATTGAACTGAATCCTCTACATCATTTTAAAATAAAACTTGTAAACCACATCACTCCTCCTCCTCAACCCAACCCAAAAAACTTTAGAACTTAAACATCTTGTTTCACATGACATATTTCACATGTTACATATGACACAAAGGGCTGCAAGATAAAATACTAATAAGATTTAGATAAGTTCTGAGTAAATTGTACCTCAAATCTTAATATTTTAAGCATCCTGTTTTTATTTCTACTATTATTACTATTACTAACATTGTGCTATTTCTCCCCTTTTTTCGTGTGTGGTTGAATGATGAGATTCTTCCACACATTTTCCATAAATATAAACCTCTATTAAGCAAATACAAGAGGACTTTTCCCTTTATACAAAGTCGTGACAAAGACCTAAGTCACCTCTGAATAGTTGAAAATAGAGGCCAAAATAGAGACTTTTAGGGACAAAAGGTCCATAGACAAAAATTTACATTGGAGCTTAGTTTTAATCATTACTTACAAGGATGGTATTTACAACTTCATATTATCTCCCGAAAACCAACCTTTGGACTTAGGTTCCCCCATTAATCACTAAGCTATGTTTGTGAAACTGGTTGAAACCAGTTATTACAAGTGATTTTAATGAATAATCCTTAAAATTGAAAAAAAGATGATTTTTTCCCCTCATAAAATAAAGACAAATAGAAATTAGGAAAGGACTGGGCCTTCTAAAGTCTTGATCCAAATTACCTTTCCAACCTTAATTTGTATTACTGCCCTTTTTGAATTCTGCTTCAGCTAAAATGGAGCTGTTCTTAAAACTCTGGTGCTCTTTCCTAGTTCTACCACATTGTACATCCCCCATACATGTGTAACCTGATGCTAAAGAGTCTTATCAGCTTGAGGAGTACTCCACCCCTACCCAACCTCTTTGATAAAAGTAATGTGGAGGGGTAGCTAGGTGGCGCAGTGGATAGAGCACCAGCCCTGGAGTCAGGAGTACCTATGTTCAAATCCAGCCTCAGACACTTAATAATTACCTAGCTGTATGGCCTTGGGTAAATTTGCCTTGTAAAAATCTAATAAATAAACAAACAAATAAATAAAAGTAATGAGGAGAAACAGGATAATTTAATGAAAACAACAATGGGTTCCAATCCCAGACTCTACTAGTAATTTGTCTATTTAGGTTTGGGCAGTTTTCTTCACCTCTTAAGTTCACCTTTCCTTACCTATGAAATGAATGGGTGGACTAGATGATCTCAAGACCCCTTTTAGTTCTAATTCCATTTTCCTTTATCCAAAGGAAACCTTCTGTTAATGGAAACTTGGTTAAGGCCCATGAAACTCTAAAGCTGCTTCCCAGTTAGAAAAGGTGAGGGAATCTGTCTCTGAGAGAAAAAGTGATTAGTATAATGGAGTTAACCTTGGAGAATAAGTGCATGCATGCACATACAGACACAGACACAGATACACACAGACACACACAGACACACAGACACACAGACACACACAACAAGCACATTCTATAACTGGTTTCTGGGCTCTTCCAAGCCACAGAGTATGGAAAATTTTTTTCAATTGGCCACAGTTGTGAAATTTGAATGTTCCTTTAAAAAGATGTCAGTCTCTGACATTCTTTTTTCTTATCTACTCCTTAATTCCTTTGTTGCAACTGGTGATAGATATGTGGCCCCATGAAACAACTTTGATCTTTTACTTCTCTCCTTGTTGAGGGCCAGAAGTAGAGTGCATTAGTATAGGGTAAGGCCAGGATGCTGTGTTAGAAGAAGTATGATGGTATAATCTTATAATATTTATATAGATTTTTGAGCTAAAAGGGACCTCATCACATCCTTTTCTTGGATTACTATAACTATATTACTACAACTTCCTAATTGGTTTTCCTTGCTTCCAGTTTCCGCATCTCTTAATTTATCTTACATGCTACTGCCAAAATCATATTTGATGATCAAGCATGGTCTTTTCCTTGTCAAAAACCTCAAAATTCTTTCTCTAAAGTGTAACAAACTCCTATGTATTAGAAGTTATGTTTGTTTTTGGGGGGGAGGGAGGCCTGGTGGGAACAAATGATGTATATAGTCTATTTTCATTTATCTTTCCCTTAAAGGACTCAACTAAAAAGAATTCCAATTATTTAAGCTATAAAAAGGTGTGGGTGGATTTTTATCTGCATAAGTGGAGTATCAATCAAATCACACTACATTTAATAAAAATAAGTACCATTTATAGAACACTTTAAGGTTTATAAAGCCTTTTACAAATATTTTATTTGATATAGCAACTCTTGGAGGTAGGTGCTATCATATTTTAGTTTTACAGGTAAAGAAACAGACTGAGAGAGGTTTAGTAATATTTCCAGAACCACAGTTAGGAATTTGAATTTGTCATTCTGTCTCCAGATTTAGCACATTGTCCACTCCGCCACCTAGCGGTCTAATATATGAAGGACCCACTACATGTTCTCAGCTGTTGTGGATAGAAAGATCTCAACAAAAGTTTCCATCTTGTAGTATCATAATACTGTCCATCCAAGTGTCAAAATAAGTTGACTTGTAATCGGTTGGGGAGTGTGTTGCTATTTTGACTGTCTATGATCTGCCTGTTTAGCTAAAAATCAAGCTACAATTAATACAGAATTGATCATTTTCAGTAGTCATTACTTTAATAATCCCATGAATCTATGATCTCACTCATGTGTCTGCTCTCTCCAATCATGCAGATTGCCACCATCCTATCCAGCCCTCTCTAGACTATGTCCCTCTTATTTTTGTCCTCTCATGATGTAGCTTGAAATCAGCCCAACATGCTGGGGGGTTTTCTCCCTTTCTCTTGATGTTACCAATTTGCCAAATTTATTTTGTCCTGTTGTTCTATTATTTTGTTAGGAGAACATGAGCATCTGCTCAAAGAAAATCCACATATGACTTCTCATACAGGCATAAATCTTCACAAAAAAACCCAAAAAATTTCAAACAAAGAGGGATGAGAATGAAGAACCAGGAAATACTAACCCATCCTTTGTTTCCAAGTGTATTTTGTGTTCCTGTGGGAAGCCTGACCTGACTCCATGGTGGAAGACAGATAACAGACACTCAATTTTCACCCATTGTTTTATGGATTTTTATAGAAAAACCAACAGTTGACACACGATCATTCTGATTTTATTTATTTTCTGGCTATTTTTAAAAGGCGCAGATCATTGTAGCTGACTGGGCCACATCATTTAAGCTTCTCAACAATGAACAGATATCAAAATGTGCATGTTTACAGTGCAGTACTATGAAAAGAATTTACTATTTGCCCTTCTTTAGTCCCTGACTGCAAAGTAGGAAAAGGTGAATTTCATGCAAGAAATTCATTGAACATTTTAACAATACCCCCTTTGTACTACTAAAATAACATAAGAAATTCTCATAATTTGTATTAGAAGTTAAAATAACAAAAGTCTAACTTTTTTTTAATTAATATGCTACAGACACAAAAAAGTTGATTTCTTTCAAATCAAAAAAGTAAGGCACCAATGGAGTAAGGATTTTTTTTTGCTTCACCCTTTTTACTAAACAAAATGCATAGTGAAATAAATACTGAATACTGAATCTTAATACTGTAAATATACTTTAATATAAAATGATAAGATGAATGTTAAAATACTGTATTCAATCTTGAATATACCTAAAACCTTATAGAAAATGAAAACAAGGGGCAGCTAGGTGGCACAGTGGGATAGAGCAGCGGCCCTGGAGTCAGGAGTACCTGAGTTCAAATCCGGCCTCCGACACTTAATAATTACCTAGCTGTGTGGCCTTGGGCAAGCCACTTAACCCCATTACCTAGCAAAAAAAAAACCCCTAAAAATAAAAATAAAAAAAATGAAAACAGACACAGTACTCTCAGATTTGGGAGAAGAAAAAATGCTGATTTTGGCATCTTTTGCAGTAGTATTTTCTTTTTTTTTCTTTTTGTAGTTTTACCATAAAGGTGCCATGAGAAGTTTTAGCTGGAAAAGCATTTTTTTGTCTTTGTTTTTTCAAAGAAAGCAAGCAGAGATTCTTGGAATATTGGAACATTCATTGTTTTTTTAAAAAGTACATTCTAAATATATAGTTCCAGGTGGTTGGTTATTTTGAGCTGAGATGCTCAAATTTAGGCTGCTCTGAAAAATCTGAGATATAAATGGAACAGGGCAGCTATATGCTCCTCCATTCACAAAACATGGACCATTTTCTCTTTTGCAAATTTCTCTCTTCAATATATTTACATTGAAAAACCAAAGGCCATAATTTCAGAAGCTCAACTTTATTCTTCATCGTAGGGATGTTATGTTGTCAAAATCAGATCAAAGAACAAGATCATGTAGAGAGAGAGAGAGTTTGAAGGCATCTCAGAGACTATCTATTTCGATACCTTTAAAAATAGCTGAGCAATCTGAGATCCAGGGGAAGTGAACTGAAACACAGGTAGTAAGCATCAGAGGAGGAAATCTGAACCAGTTCCTGAACTCCACAGACAGTGCTCTTTCCACTATACCAGGCTGCATCTTCTCTGAGGTTTCCAAAATAAGATGATTTAGTTCAGTAGATAAATTCCCCAAACACTGTAGATCACAATAAAAATACATTTTTTGGACATAATGGGCCCAGCCCTTGCAGTAACTCTTCATCCCTGAATCTTTCAGAGCAGGCAAACACCATTTACTACTTGGCAGATATGTATGGGACATAGTTGGGAAGAACCAATCACATTTGTCAATCCAGGACTTTGATAAGGAGAGGCATTAAAAACAAAGCGCATTCAAACTGGTAATAACAATTCATTATATATTCCTAAGTACTCTTAGACACAACTGAGATAGTACTTTTTTTTTTTGTGAATGCATCTTTTGAATCTGTCTTTGGATTTTTTTTAGTTAACCAGTAACTTGTGAATAATAGATTGATATTGTAGTAAAAAAAAATTGGGTAGATCAATATACATTCATTATTAATGTGCTTTTAAAAAACAATTAAAATATGAAACAATTTTATACACAACCAATTATATAAAACATTTAGATGGATACTTCTTTTCCCTCCTCCCATTCTAAGATAAAAATCTCATTAAGGATCTGTAACCAAAACTGTATGAAAAAGGAATATCTGGATTTTCCTAGAATTCTTATCTAAGCCTCATTCACAGAGCTCCAAGACAAAGGGTCCCTCCATATAAATTTTTCTTACATTTTTCATTTTTCAGTGTTCTGTCCCTCCAAAATGCTCTTCTTTCAAGAAACCTCAGGCTTGGATTTTCAAGACCCTATGCTCACTTACTTGAGTAAATCTGTTTTTCTTCTCATAAGTTTCAGAGACTAGTATTCAATGCAACATTCTCCTAACTTTCTCTCCTTTCTACTCTTGGTCATCACTTGGACTTATGCCGGGCAAATTTCATGGAACCTGCCTCAGAAAGGGAGGAAGACAAAAGTTGTTTCAAATGGGTGCAGCAAGAGTCTACGGTACATACAGATGGCTAACCCAACTGGTTCTGAGCCAGGGAGACTCATAAACCTTCAGTTTTTCTTTAATGGCTGATTTTCATGTGACCACAAACCATACCAGATCAAGATCCGAGGTGCTCAACAAGTTTATGCATTAAAAATTTGGCCATTGTGTGTGTGATTGGGGGGGGGGGGAGAAAAAAATTTAGCTATCAATTCTCTATCTAACAAGAAATAAGGGATCCTAACTTTTTTTTAACTCTTTAACCTCTAAAGCATTTATTTGTTGTTTTTCTTTTTAAAAATGGGATTGTGGTATACTGTTGTTAAAAAAAAAAAAAGGTTTTTGCATTATTTTCCATCTCCTATGTGGATGTGTTGTGGATAAAAGCATCATTTGAAACTGAGCTCAGGAAACTCCCCTAGGTTGTCTATGGTCATAGAAGTAGGAAGTAGGCCAAACATGCAAATATGAAGGTGAAAAATTAAATAAGCAAGTCTTCTTATGAAAGACATTCTCAGGTAAGTGAATAGTATAAGTTTAAGGCAAATAGGCAGTAAATGCTCAGACTTTGTTCTTTAAAAACTACTAACTTAAATTTCAAAACTCTCATTACTTGCCAACTTTTCATGAGAAGTTTTGCATATAGTCCCTGAAGCAAGCAATAGCTTTGAAGGTAATACATATATGTATGTGTTTATATACATATACATTATATATGCATAGATACATACTGATATGTATGTATATATGTATATATTTCTATATACTGGTCATAAACTCTAGATGTATTTTATTACTTGATTTTTGGTAAATCCACAAAATCCACACATGCATCCCAATAGCCCCCACCTTTTAACTTGTAGACACATGAAGGGGAAAAAAGAGGCAAGGATGAGGATAGGGTGAGGGGGCTAATTTCCCAACGATGACAAAAGATGCAGCTCTTCAGCTCAGGTACATACGGCAATTGGGCAAGAGCAGACTGGTCACCCCATTCACCTGGGTATTGGAGGGAGTGGGGGAGCTCCTCTTTCCCTCCTGTTGGAGCCACCTTGAAAGATAAAGGGGGGGGGAGATGAAGGAAAAGTCAAGAAATGGATTAGAATGCTTAATTTTTTCCATGCAAAAATAAAGGGACAGTTACATCCTTACACATCTGCCTACCAACACCTCAAGGAAACACAGCTATATCAGTAAGAAGTGAAGGGAGCAGAAGTAGACTCTGGGATTCTTAAAGGCAGGAATTTGGGGAGTATTGTGTCTAATCTAGCATCTTTAACCACAACAGGGGGCTTAAAAAGTATGTGTTATTGAATAGACAAGGTGATACACCATGGGTTGTTAAGCAAATGTACAAGGCTACTGAGTTTCCTTGCCAATTCAACTCAACAAATATCTATCTATCTATCTATCTATCTATCTATCTATCTATCTATCTATCTATTTATCTATCTATTTAGGGTTATCTATCTATCTATCTATCTATCTATCTATCTATCTATCTATCTACGGGTTTTTTTTGCAAGGCAAATGGGGTTAAGTGGCTTGCTCAAGCCACACAGCTAGGTAATTATTAAGTGTCTAAGACCAGATTTGAACCCAGGTACTCCTGACTCCAGGGCCAGTGCTTTATCCACTATGCCACCTAGCCACCCTCAACAAATATTTATTAAGCACTTATAATATCAAAATTGAATAATTCCTTAACATTCTTCTACTTTGGTCAGTCATCAGATATCACACCAGTATAACACCATTCAAAATTCTTAAGATTGCTGCTGATCACTAGGGAGGTGGGCTTTTCTGATATAGTTAATGCCTCCATGACTGGGGCCTATCTCAGTGTTCTTGGCTAGGTGGCATCATAGTTCATAGAACACTGCAGTCAGGAAAACCTGAGTTCAAATTCCACTTCAGACACACATTAGCTGTAAATCACTTAACTTCTGTTTGCCTCAGTTTCCTCAACTGTAAAATGGAAATAAGAATAGCATTTATCTTCCCAGGTTGTTGTGAGGATCAAATGAGGTAATAATTGACAAAGCACCCATAACATAAGGTCCAGCAGATAGTGTTAATGTTAGCTATTAATATTATCATTATGAAATCGGTTATTCTATTGTGCATTAATAATCAACACAATCCTGAGTCTGCTTTTTAGTGTTTTTTTTTTGTCTTTTCACCTGTCACCTTTATTCGATGTCACTCTTTAGGCTTCTAACCACTTGTCACTCAGGATTTCTAGTCTGCTGACACTAATCTGTAGGAGGTGATAATTTACCAAGACCAAATGGGCTCTGAGGGATGGTAGAATGGCCTGGCCTACAGATGAAAGTATTCACTGTTAGTGTAAATGTTTTGTGACAGCTATATCAGAGTCCTCCAAAGACGTTTTCACCCATTTCTGGGATTGGAGCTGAGAATGGGCACTGTGTTTAGGGCTGAGGTGGGCAGATAATCATCAATTTCCCACCTAAAAATGCTTCTTCCAACGTTCCTATTTCTATGGATGGCATCATGATCCTCTGGCTCAAAACTTCAGTCATCTCTGTCTCTTCCTCTCTCATCCCTCACTTTCCCATCTAATCACCTGTTAAGCTCTTCAATTCCAATACCAAAACAACTTTTACATGTCTCCTTCTTGTTTTTAGGCCATTCAACTCTAGATTTTCCTTGGGAAGCACTTTTCTTCCTCTTGATTTTGTAGTTACTTTCAGAAATTTGAGTTTACTCATATTTTCCAGTCTTTCACAATTATGCTTCCACCAGTAAAGAGGACTATATGAAAGGGTATTACTATTTTAATTCATACAAAGTTTGACCAATACATTTCTTCTTTCTGGAAACAAAAATGGCTCTACTTGTGCCATTAATGGGCCAAAATAGAGATGGAATTATTGAAGCACATAAACTAATAAAATTTCAATTTACTAGAAAATCAAAAGCATACCAAATTGATGACTTAATAAAAGAATGGTCTATAGAGGACACATTGAGTATAATTGGAATTCTCATTTTATGGGGAATTATCTAATTGCTAGAGTTTAATCAATTCAAAAGGTCCCAAAAGGAAATCCTTCATCTCTTTTTCCATCTAATAGGCCTCCCATCTAGTAATGACAAATTGATGTTACCAACAATAAAATCTACTCCAGGCAGTCCAAATTTAAATCATTCAGACATATTTAGGGAAATACTCACTTCGACTTTCATTTCTTGCTGCTTTACTGGGGTAACTCTTGGTCATTGGTACATATGGCTCTGGAGGTGGCAAATCAGATAGTGGATGGAAGTAAAATCTGCTTTCCCATTCATCTGAGGAAAAATCAAATGGTTTTGTCAATACTCTGGTACAAGAGTTAACAACCAAAGGGAATGAAATTCAGACACAATTAGACCCAAATCACTTTAAGGTTATGTATGTAAAAGAAAAGCTAACAGACCCTAACAAAGACTCAATATAGGTAAATGTTCTAAAAGATGTTTGTTAAGGCAGCTAGGTGGTGCAGTGGACAGAAGCACCAAATCTGGAATCAAGAGGACCTGAGTTCAAATTCGACCTCAGACACTTACTGATTACCTAGCTGTGTGGCCTTGGGCAAGTCACTTAATCCCATTGCTTTGCAGGAAAAAAAAATCTAAAAAAAAATTAAAAGATGTTTGTTAACTAGCACATCAGCCTACCACTATCTAAGGAAACCACATATGATAGATTCATGGGACTATAATTTACAGGATCAGTTAGAAAAGAAATGAAAAGTATTGGATTGCCTAAGACCAGAGTCATCTGCAATGAAGGGGTATCATTCACTGACATGACTCCCATGAAAATGGCAGTTTACAGACTGATGACCTCTTTGATCTCTTCTTTCTTTGCAAGGAGTAAATACCATTATTCTTTTAGGATTCTAGAATCTTGTAATTTTTCAACTTGGTACAATGGGAAACAAAGACTTTGTAGATCAGGAAAAAAAATCATCTGCCTTTTTTTCCTTCCTATAGTCTTAAATCACAGTGGGTGATGTAGTGTGGGGTCACTAAAAATTACTGAGACCGTGAGAGAATTAAAAAAGATGTTATTATCAGTGATTTGCATATAGTATAAGAACAAGTCAGCTGCCATATAAAATAGTTGAGGATCATATCTCACCTTCACATGTTAAGTCTTGAAAGCCATTTCTCATTGAAGTTGAGGGTGGTGGGGGAGGTGGAGCTCCAGAGCCAGGCCTATCTGGAGGAAGAGGAGGCCTTGGGCTACCCCTCTGGTTTTCCAATCCACCTCTGGAAGGCAGTTGAGGAGTAGAAGGCAGTGCTCTGGAAGTATTGCCATTTCTGTTTATAGGTGGAGGAGGTGGAAGAGGTCCTGAAGCATTAAAAAAAAAAGGAGAGAGATAGAGAAAGACAATATGGCATCTCACATTTTCATCATAATCAAAAGCAACAAGTAAGCAGGTTTTCACTGGCTATATGACACTCAGTATACCTCTAGAGGTATACCACACTGGAGTTATGTTGAGTATCATCTAACCAATATAGGATACCCCTAAGTATAAACTAAGGTCTTTGGAAAACAACCAAGTTGAGTTCAAATCCTGCTTCAGACACTGACTAGTTGTGTGATCCTGAGCTATTTGCCAAATCTCTTTTGTTTTCATAAACCTTTCTTCATTTTCAAAATGGGAATGATGATAGCAGCCACTTCACAAAGTTGATATGAAGATTAAATGAGATAATAAAGCGCTTGACAGATCTCAAAATGCTATATAAACATTAGCAATTATGAGAGGCTGTATGGAAAAAGTATTCTGTTTTCGGAGTTGGAATGAATTGGTTCAAATTACAGCTCTGCCACTGTGGAAACTCAGGCAAATCACTTAATCTCTTGTAGTTTCATTTTCTTCATTAAATAAAAAAAAAATCCTGTGGTTTTAAAAATTAATTAAAATATCCCTGTTGTCTGTAAAACAAGGGGGGGTTTACTTAATCATTTGTAAGATGAAGAGCTTGGACTAGGTAGCTACTTAAATTCCTTCTAACTCTGAATCTATGCTATGGAGAAGATGCAGTATCTGCTTTATTGCGAGACTAATTTGAGTGGGATACAAAATGATAGAGCATATGTGAGCTATGAGCAAAGATCCACATTAATTTAAGTCCGTACAAATGTATATGTTGCTAACCTAATTGAATTCAAGCTCCTAGAGGGCTGGAAGAACTTTAATTTTGCTTTTGCATCAGTGCCTTAGTAGAGTGCCTAGCACTTAAATGCTTATTCACTAGTATATAGACAAAGTGATACACACTTCTAGGCTAAGGGATTGTCTGAGTGGGTTTAAGTGTGTTACTATAGAAAAGACAATGTTTTACTTTAGTCAAGGAAAAAATTTCCTTTGATGATTTAACCAATTTAATCCTTGGATACTGAAAAAGGATATTAATTATTTCCTATGTAGAACAATATAGTTAGAGATTTAGAGTTAGAAGGAACCCTTGTAAGTGTCCCAAGACAGCTTACTTTGTGGGTATATTCTCGTATTTTGTATTTTTTTTTTATAATGTTGTCCCTCCGCCACTAGACTATAAATTTCTTGAGGGGAGGGACTGTCTTTTGCTTCTTTTTGTAAGGCATTTGGTGGTGAGCCTGATAAACTGTAGATATTTAATAAAGTCCTTTGAAATACACAGAAGTAAGATATCCTTTAAATATAGAGTATCTCTGACTTATTCAATAGACGCATTCCAGCAATGAACAATTTCCACCACAATTGGGCCCTAGCAGAAATATCATTAGGAAACCAACCAGCTGTCATCTTGAAAATCAAAGTTCCCTCTTCAGTCTTCCCCTACAAAGAGACCCTTGGACATTTAGGTGAAAAAAAGATTAGCTGATAAATTCCAGAGAGGGGAGTTCTAATTCTCAATCAGCTAATTTGATTTTTACCCCAAGGTAAACCCATCATATAATATCCTATCCAAGAGAAAAGCAGACTAACCTCAATTTACATTTCAGTTAGGAAGCCAGGAACACTCACTAAAGAAGTAAATGTAAAGGTATAAACAAATGCTCAAAAAAGTATTTCTAAAAATTTTCCATGTAGTGATTAGAAATTATGGGACCCTCCTGGTCAAATATTTCAAAAAGAGTGCTCTGATTCTTTTAAAATTGCAAAATTAAGAGACCATATTCTCTCAAATGCAGTTTAATTGTGCTGTAGTAAGTTAACAGAAAGACAAAAAAGAATATACTACTAAGTTCTAATTTTACTAATAACATTAACATTACTAATAAAATCAACTATTATTTACTAACAATTTATTTTACAATTTAAATTACTGTTATCACTCTCTTTGGATTTTTGCTAGAATTAACAAAAAGAAAAACAAGTTTTACCTTCAATCTCCCCTGGATATTTCAAGGGATATCCTTAGCTAATTGGTCCAATGAGAGGCAGATGAAATGAGAAACTACTAGAAAATTAATTAAATATCCTTCCAAAAACTGTCTTCCTACTGGCAAAGTATGTCCCCAGAAGAGTGAGATTCAGTACCCCATTGGAAGAAAAACTTACTCACTTGAGGAAATTACTAATATGGTGGGAAGAGAATGAAGGAGGTAGAAAGTCTGAGTTCTAGTTCCCATTTGGTCAAGTGTAAAGGAACCAAAACCAAAGATATGCTGATTAATTTTTAAGTACAAAAAATACACTTAAACACATAAGTAACTACTCTGATATGGTGCAAACTCCTTGGGGGCTGAAATTATTTAATTTTTGTTTTTGAATTCCATTATCACTAGAGTGACCTTGTATAAATGAAGTGGTGTGTGGTATGGGGTGGATTCAATTTAGAGATGGCAATTTAGAGCCCCTTTGCCACAAGCTGTCTACAAATCTCCAGAATATGTCAAGAATTAAATAAATCAGGAAATGTTTAACAAAAGAAATAAAAATACAGTACAACCTAGTAAATATTAATTTGTAGGGTTTTTTATTTTTTTAGGTTTTTGCAAGGCAAACGGGGTTAAGTGGCTTGCCCAAGGTCACACAGCTAGGTAATTATTAAGTGTCTGAGACTGGATTTGAACCCAGGTACTCCTGACTCCAGGGTCGGTGCTTTATCCAATATACCACCTAAATTTGTGGTTTTCTAAGTCAATATCCTGTGGCTAGCTAGAATTTATTTGTATTTGAAGTTGACATGGCTAGATTTTACCATTTCTAGCCTGGTGGGGAGGGATACATGTACTCTTGTCTTCATACTCAAAAAGCCTTGGTTCATGATTCTTGTGATGGGGTAAGCAACTGAGTCAAGAAGAGTTGCCTACTCCATGGGCCATAAGGAGCTAATAAAAGGCAATTCCCAATCAATTTGGAGGAGGCTCTTTGTTGGGACACAGCCAAAGCCAACTTTTCCTTGAGTTTTCCAATAGTTTCAACAGAAGGAGGGGATAGTATACATATCTAGCTTTGGGAGAAGTGCTCTAGTCCAAGATCTCACTTCAGAAGTAATTTTGCCTTTCTGCTCCTCACTTTATCTCTAAAATGAGTAAATAATATTTACCTTGTCCACCCCAGAAGGCTGTTTTGAGGAGAGTGTTATATAAATCTTAAAGTGTTATAGAAATATAAACTATAAACTATTACTACTGTTGCAAAACTAACATGGCATGGTGATAGAGAGCTGACCTGAAAGCCAAGAGGCTCAGCATTTACATCTTTGCTCTGACACAAAGGGACTATGTGACTGTTATGGACATTCTCTGCTTCCTAATTTCAGCTTCTAAGAAGATGCTCATGGATCATCTTCTACATGACACCTGGCAGGGCCTTTTCTCCTAAACTCCATACCTAGTATTTTATCTACTTGGCACTTATTTATATTTACACATTTTTTATTTATGCTGTATTTATTTTTAACATTTTATATATCTGACTCCCCAATCAGAATGAGTTTCTTGCAAGTAAGAACTGCTTTACTTTTTGAACTTAAATCCCTAGCACCAACACACAATAGGTTCTTAATAAATACTTTTTGATAAAAAAGTCATAATGGATTCCAAAGAAACCAAGTAAAATGAAGTCATCAAAATATTTTCTTTACAAGTTTACACACCTCTGTTCTGCTCTAATAACTTAATTTATAGAAAAGTTCTTATGTGTAGAATTCCCTATATCAATGAAGCCCAGGTTCTGGTCTTATCACCCATCCTTAAATATATTTATAAAATCATAATGTTATTATACTATATTATCATATGGTATAAAAATGTTATTTATTACACACTACTTTATCATACATTATATTATTGTAATATGCATTTTAATACTATAATATCTATAATATTATAATGATTCTTGATCACCATTAGAATGTAAGCTCCTTCAGGGCAAGAAATGTTTGTGCCTGTCTTTACACCCCCAGACCAAGATCTGACCTACAATAAATGCTTAATAAAAATGATTGTTGTTTGACTGCTAACTGAAGTAAATTGGCCTAGGTGCTCCACAGAGGTTCCAGAGATGCTACCATACCTGATCTGCTTGGTGGATCTCTCACTGGAGGAGGTGGCCTCTCATTAGGTGGGGGAGGAAGTGGGCCTGAACGCCCTGGTGAAGGTAAGGGAGGTGCAGAAGAAGTGAGGGATAGATTCCGTTGGGGAAGTCTCGGGATTTCATCATTCCCACTGGAAACTGGAGGCACAGGAGGAGGACCAGGCCTGCTGGGAGGGGGAGGGGGAGGGGGAGCCTGGGAGGAGGAGGTTGGCCTGGGGGTAGAAGGCACTGGAGGCTTATTGTTTTGAGGAGGAGGAAGCGGGGGAGCCCCTTCTCTGTTGACCAAAGGCCTGTTGCCCATTGGAGGAGGAGGTGGTGGTGGCTTGTCATCCATGGACCTGCTGGGGGCAGGGGGGAGAGGTGGTCTGTTGGAGAAGGGAGATGAGGTGCCTGGAGATGACTGTCGAATGCCTCCAAAGCCTGTACTTCGGTTCCCAGGGAAAGGGGGAGGAGTTGGCCCCAGGCTGGGCTGCCGGTGTACCCCTGGCACCGGGGGAGAGCCTCGGATGTGGAGGTTTGATTGCGTTGGCCTTGGTGTACTGGGCACTGGTGGAGGACCACAGTCGGGCTTTGAACTTAGGTCGGGCCTGGGAGGGGGAGGCATGCGGTTCCTCTGGGGCTCAGGAGGACCACTTCTGTGGCCAGGAGAAGGTGTAGGAAACCGCCCTACCCCTCCTGGGGGGGAAAATGGCTTGGCAGATGTGGCTCTTCCTCCTGGGGGCAAAATAGGGGGGCGGGTTCCTCCTGAGTCTGAAACCAGAGAAGAGGAGATACACTGTTAGAGATGGTGCAGCACAGAAGACATGAAGACACAAAGGACTTCCTCAAATGTGAATCCCACTTCCCAGAGAGTTCTAAGAAAAGGCTGGCCCTTGAATTATTTAGGCTAGTTCCTGAGGTTGGGGGCATGGGGATGGATTGCATGATTTCGAGATTCCTTCCAGTCCCATGAACCCAGTGGGTTTTAGATGATTCTACATCAATGTCTATACACAATCAGTGGACATGGATAGGTTGGTTGCCACCAAGGGCAGGCCACTCAATTTATTTATACTGTTAAAAAAATTAACCAAAAACATTTACCTTTTCTATTATAAGGTTTAAAAAATACTCTTCTCAGGTATAAAGACTGTGCTCACTCTTATACTCTGTACATAGATCTTCTCACTAGTGTTGAGCCCCTTTTGCAGATTCCCTTAACCTTCCCCAGGTGAGCATTGAAGGGGAGGGAGACAAGGAAGACAAGTTCTCCCTCTGTACACCAAGGTCTCCATTTATTTGCCAAAATACAAGTGCTTAAATATTGTTCCCAGTCCCTAATCCACTTCCACTCCCGTGGCACTTAGTAAAACAACATTCTGGTGCTCAAGGGCACCAGGTGATGAAGATTTACAGTATTCCCACACACAACAGTCCCTAACACACTAGTTTCAAAAAACCTCTTCTACAGATAGAGGGAAAATATGATAAACTTTAGTCTCCCCACAAGGAAAAATGGTCAGCAAAAGCTGTCAGAGAAAGATGTGGCAAACAAAAATGAGGTTAAAAAAAAAGTACTGGCATTAATAGGAGTGTTTTTAGCAGCATTGAATGATGTAGACAACTGAATTTTTTCCTGATGGATATTTTCATTTCCATTGTGCTGGACCAGGACTGCCTTATCACAGTTAACATGTCATTGATGGAGCTGCCAGCAGACAGCAATGGAAGCATCCATAGATTTGGGTTCAAGAGGCCCATGGTTGGAACTGAATCTCTGCTGCTCTTTGCGATCTTGGGTGACTTGTCAACCTCTCTGGGCCCTAGTTTTATCATCTGCTAAATGGTTAGTAAGGATGGTCTAAATAAACTCTAAAATCCCCAGCTTTAAACCTATGATCAACCACATGAGATAACTAAGCTGAAAAAATATATATACTCATTCCAGCATATTCATCTTCTTACAGCAACTGGCTGGCACTTTAGTGCTTAGAGGGCTGGGCTTGGAGTCAATCTTCCAAAGTTCACATCTGGCCTATGTGGAAAAGTCACTTGACCCGGCTTGCCTCATTTCCACCTCTGTAAAATGAGCTGGGAGAAGGAAATGGCAAACCACACCAGGATCTTTGCCAAGAAAACTCCAAATGGGGTTATAAAAAGTCAATATTCATCTTCTTAGAACTAATATGGAAATGTTTTACATAATTGAACATATATAACCTATATTTCATTACTTACCTGGTATCAGGGAATGGAGGGAAGGAGGAATAGAATTTAGAACTCAAAACTTAAAATAAAGATTTGAAAACTTTATAACTTTTTTTTTAGGTTTCTGCAAGGCAATGGGGTTAAGTAGCTTGCCCAAGGCCACACAGCTAGGTAATTATTAAGTGTCTGAGGTCGGATTTGAACTCAGGTACTCCTGACTCTAGGGTCTGTGCTCTATTTACTGTGCCACCTAGCTGCCCCTAAAATTTTAAAGTTTTGAAAAAAAAAGTTCAAGAAAGAAAAAAAAAACCAAAACCTGAATTTTGCAATTTGAGAAACATTGCCTTTGACCAGCAGATCTTATCATAAACAAGGTAGCAGTAAATGAAGGATTAATGTATTCATAGCCAGGCCTGAGAAGGGTCTGCTGGGTCCCAAGTCAGTTGTCTTAGATTAGTAGTCATGAATAGATAGGGAGAAAGTTGAAAACCTGAGAAAATTGGAAGTCAAGAAGATCCAAGCAGCAATCAAAAATTTATATGCTATGAAAGGTTTTCAAGGCACTTTTCTTTAGTTATTTCATTTGATCCTCATAATAACCCTCTGAAGTAGGTGCTATAATTATCAACATTTTAAAGAAGTGGAAACTGAGGCTAAGAAGTCAAGTGCCTTGCATAGAATTATAAGTCAAAAGGTTGGTCAACTCAAGTGGAGGAATACTTGAATAAAATGGCATATGATATGATATGAAATATATCAAATATGAAATATTAAGGGTGAACTGGGTCAAATACATCAGAGTAATAATTCTGATATGAGAGCTTGCATTGTCTGCTAGCCATGGGTGAACAAGATTATATTGGCCATACTTTCCCATCAAAGGGAAGACCTGTTGAGGGATATGGTTAGGCCTGGTATGCCAGGCATTTTCATATTATTAAATCTCTGGGTCTGGATACAAATCTGCTAAATTAGTAGGAAACAATAGAACATTTAACAATTTTATCAAAAGAGTGTGTGTGTGTGTGTGTGTGTGTGTGTGTGTGTGTGTATTTTACCTCTTTCCAAAGGGAATTTTAACATTTTTTTAAATTTTATTTAAGGCAATGGGGTTAAGTGGCTTGCCCAAGGCCACAGATAGGCATTATTAAGTGTATGAGCTGGATTTGAACTCAGGTCCGCCTGACTCCAGGACTGGTGCTCTATCCCCTGCGCCACCTAGCTGCCCCCATTTTAACATTTCTTAAAGGATACTGTAACAAGGTGGCACAGGGGATAGAGCACAGGTCCTGTAGTCAGGAAGATCTGAGTTTAATTCTGAATTCACACTTATTAGCTGTATGACTTTGGGCAAGTCACTTAACCCTGTTCGCCTCAGTTTCTTCAACTATAAAGATAAGTTGGAGAAGGAAATAGCAAATCACACTAGTATCTTTGCCAAGAAAGTCCCAAATGAGGTCCTGAAGTGTAGACAGAACTAAACCTCAACAAAGGACTTTGAAGCAGGTTGGTAAGAAATTTGAATTTATTCCTCCTGCTCCTTTCCCCATCCAAGTGAGCATTTTAAGCTGCATTTTTTTTAGGTTTTTTGCTAGGCAATGGGGTTAAGTGGCTTGCCCAAGGCCACACAGTTAGGTAATTATTAAGTGTCTGAGACCGGATTTGAACCCAAGTACTCCTGACTCCAGGGCTGGTGCTTTATCCACTGTGCCACCTAGCTGCCCCTTAAGCTGCATTTTCTAAGATGATTTCTTATGTATTTGCATAGACAGGAGATAATCTCATAGAATAGGTTACCATTTTTCATTTGTGCACAACTAACAGAAACAGGGGGGGATGTTTTAAGTTTTTATTATCAGCTCAGAGCAGATGCTTTGTGGTTTGACTGCTGCTTTGGAGGGTCCCACAAGCATATTTCCAGAATCAATGGCATTGGAATTCTATTATCATCATCAGGAATTCAATGAATGCCTTTTGGATCCAGCCCTGTTCTAGAAAGGTGCTTAGGGTTATGCAAATCTTCTATGACTTCAATAAAATTATTCCCACATTTGATGGTTATTATCTAAGTGCTATAGACTGATTTTGGAAAGTGAACTAAAATATTCACTAGAGAATAGAGTCAGACAACTTTCAAAAAATAGACAGAGCATATTCACAGGATGTCAGGTCATGTGATGCTATTCTTTCTCCAAATCCAGCTTGTGCTAGAAAAATGTTCTGCCAAAGTGTCCCCCAAAGTCTGATATTGGTAGAGAAAATGTTATTAAATACAGTATATTCCTAATAAAATAGTTTTAATTTAAAATAGGCTATAATTTTTAAAGACTAAAGGCAACATGGTAGATCAGAGTGTTCAAATCTTATTCCTGCTACTATCTTTGTGAACTGGAGAAGTCACTTAAATTCTTTCCCCTAAATTATCTCTGTTTCCTCATCTCCAAAATGAAGGGATTAGACAAGATGGCCTCAAAGGTACCTTAATCTATGATTCTATGAAATAAGATAGTTGTGTGTGGGGGGACATATCAATCTAGTAAATAAAGAAAAACTTGTTCATGTCATTACCATTATCTCTGTTGGCTGTGGATCTCAGCTTTGGCATTCCTGCCTGGAATAATCCTCCTAAACCAGGTGGACCACTCCCTCCGAAACCACCACCAGTAGCACCACCACCACCACCTCCACCAAATCCGCCACCACTGCTGCCTCCTCCAAAGCTGCTGCCTCCACCACCAGATCCTTTAGGTTCTGCAGAGAGAGAAAAATGAAATCTTTAGTGCAAATAGAAGGTATGAATGTTATTCCACATATTTCATCAAGCCCTAGAATTTTAGAAAACATCAATGACTATAAAAAGATATAAACATGTATATAAATACATGTGTATGGATATATTTACATTTATAGCTAAGTATATATTCATACAATAAAAACAGAGATCTACCTGGAAAGCAAGATGAAGAGTACTCTTTGGATTCTTCTTCACTACAGTACCTTTCTCTATACCTTGTAGCTCTTCTCTGAAGGGCCTTAATAATAAAGCCCAGATCTTTACCTCCTCCCCACCTCAAATACCACATCTCTTTTCCCTCCATATAAGCTGTGAAAATGCAAGAATTTTTGTAGTTACAACAAAGGAGTACAGAGTAGGAAAACAGAGTGGGTGATCCACTTGTCCCTAATACACACTGACTTCCCTTTTCTTTTCTCTTTCCCCAACCAAAAGGCGCTGGATCTGGAATTTTGTGAAATCGTCTCTCGCTGGTATCTGCCTCTCAGTGTGCTGGGGAGCAAGCTACTTGAGCCGGGGAAACAAAGTTCACATTGTGATGTTTGTCATCATTTCATCGCGGAGTTTGCAAAGCTTGTAATCAGGAGGTTATTTCTTCCTAAATAATGCATTCAAGTTTCACAGGATTATTGGATCAGAGTTATAAGAAGCCTCAGAAGTTATATCATTCAACTCCCTCATTTTACAGAGAAAGAAACTGAGTCCAAAAGAGGTTAAGTGGCTGCCTAAGTTCATGTATTCTGAGAAATTTGGTTCATGGGAGGAGAAAAACATGCAACCCCCCCAATGTCTCCCCAGCTTTCAACCCCTAAAATTAGCCAAAATTGAATTCACTAATCTGCAAAAGAAGAGTCTATTCACATGTTTAGCCTTCATTCCTAAAAGAGATATTATCTTTCTTGCCTTTAGATGTTTCAAGAATCTGTGATTTAATCTTTGTGGGTATTGCTTCCACCAATATGGACACTATCCATCCACCCCATAGCAGAATGCTTTTATGAGTTGCTGTGACTGGAAAAAAAAATCACTGTTGGTCAAACCTCTAATTGTGATCATCTCTGAATTTATCTGGTCAAGTTTAAAATTCAAACACAAAGCCAGTATTATTGTAGCTTTCTAATTCAGATAGATTTGGCTTGGGTCCTTCTTGAAATACGCATAACAGAATTAGGCAACTAGGTGGCACAGTGGAGAGAGTGTTGGAACTAGAGTTAGGAATGCCGCAGTTCAAATTTACCCTCAGACACTATGTGGCTGTGTAATCTTAAGCAAGTCTCTTAACTGCTGTCTGCCTCAATTTCCTCATCTATAAAATCAGGTTATTAGCTGTACCTACCTCTCAAAGTTGTTATAAGAATCAAAAGAGATCATATTTGTAAAGTGCTTTGCAAGCCTTATATCAGTGAGAGGTATTATTATAGTTATTATTCCATCACATTCATATATCATAATTTATTCAGCCATTCCCCAACTGAAGCTAACAAAACCCCTTAATTTCTAGTTTCTTTTTTTTAACCACCACAAAAAACTGCTACACAGTAAATAGTTTTGAAAAGCACCACCATCAATTTATTGGATGAATTTAAAAGCTACTAATTAAGTCAGTACTAACATTTCAAAGCTGAGCACAATGATGGTACACTTATAAAGTGGGTCTCTTACCCCTACTTTCTTAAGTTCTAGATTGTATGATTCAAAACAAGCCTCAGCCTTGATTGCTTGCAAAAGCTATGTAATTCCAAAAGAGACACGTGAATAGCATTCCTGTTTATGTACACAGAGTACAAGAGTATTTATTTGATAGGGTCTTGTTCCCACAAGACATGGAGCACATTTTTAAACATCCCTCAGAAGTAGGCATCCTTAAGTAGGACACAGTGGCAGGATAGATTAGGGACTGGCCTTGTAATCTGGAAGACTAAGGGTCAAGTTTTGTTTCTGATACATAATTACCTAGACAAAGGACAAATCACCTCTCAGTGACCATCAGTTGATTCTCTACAGAGGAGATGCTGTATCAATGAAGTAAGAATCATTGTTAAGAACTTCTTACACTGAAGAAATCATAAATTTGGACCTCTATCCTTCTCCCTCTTCCCCCAAACCAAATGATGTCAAGACAAAAAAAATCAAATCACCCTCTGCTAACAGATTACACTACCAAAATTAAGCTGGTAGGGAGGCAAGAGGGCTGCTTATTGTCATGGGGAGAGAACTGGACTTGGGGAACCCTTAGTATTTTGAATCCTCTTATATGGAATAGCATGGGTAGGCAAAGAAGTAACATGATATAAGGGGTGAAAGACTGGATTGGGAGTTGGGCATATTGGATGCTCATTCTACTTCTGCCAGCAGCCATCTGCATTGGGGGCCGTTAGTTGGCAAAGTATAGTGCCAGGACTGGAGTCAGTAAGTTTCATCTCTTTAAGTTCAAATCTGGCCTCAGATACTTAATAGTTGTGTAACCCTGGGCAAATTGTTTAACTCTGTTTGCCTTAGTTTCCTCTTCTGTAAAATGAAGTGGAGAAAGAAATGGAAAACCATTCAGTATCTTTGCCAAGAAAACCCCAAATGGGGTCATGAAGTCAAGACACAACTAAAAAATGACTGAACACGTACAACTTCACATGAAAGAAATGTGTTTCTGGATCCCTATCAGATCAGCAGACTGGATTAGGAAATATTCAAATATGACCCCTAGCTCCAACATTCTATGCATCAAATATTAGTGTATTATTAGTAGTTATAATAGTCTATTATTCTAGAGCAGGGGTTTTTAGTTTTTTTGTGGGACATATTAGACCCTTTTGGCAATTAGGTGGAACCTCTGGACCTTTTCTCTGAATGTTTATAAATGCATAAAATAAAACACACAGGATTACAAAGGAAGCCAATCATATTGAAATAGTTATTAAAATATTTTTTAAAAAACAAGTTTATGGAAATCAAGTTAAAAACTTGTTCTGGAGGGAGGAGAAGAAAATTAACAGACCCTAATTGGGTGACATTTTCTCAGGAGGACTTAAGTACTCACACTATAGCAACATCTGTATTGTTGTTGACATTTGGGTTTGGAGGTTAGATAGTTTGAAATCAAGTTAAAAACCCTGTACTTCCCCTTTGAGGGGTGGAGAATATGCTGTTGCTCAACCATTGCTTAGCCAAGGAGCAGTAGTCAGAGTTGCCCATCAATTTCCTCTTCTCCATTTCCTTCTCCCTTAACTCCTCTGCCCTTCAACCAGTATTCTCCCAGCAATGCTGACATTTCCATCTTCTTTCCCAATCTGGCAGGCAAGACTTCCACAAATTCTCCTCCTACTCCTAGTTTCAGTCAGTCATATGTACACAAAACTTTTTAGGCTGCCTTAGGAAGGACAATCCCAGCCTAACTTTAGTCTCACAAGGATATATAAAATTGAATATATCTTTAATTTATCTGATTGGTAGAGAGGACTTTGGTATTGTGGGTTGACAGTCTAGAAACCTAGCCACAAAGGGTATTTCCTCGTTCTGCTAAATAATTACAACAGTGTGGGAAAGACAGAATGTCAAGTTTTCCTGGCTATCTTATAGACTTTATACTGGATAAAATAATCAATATATCATGGGATCTATCATCTCAGTCTCTCAAAAGAGAATACAGCTCTGTGCTCCTGACCTGAGCAGGGAATGAGGAGCAATGAGTTAGGATTTAGAAAGCACTTTGAGTGCCTCAGAAAGGAGCCCCTGTGTGACTGGGACAAAGAATGATTATGCTAGCTTCCTGCCTCATTCATCGAAGAAAGCCATGAGGACCCTGGCACCCAATGAGTAATAGAGTACCTCCATCTGCCAGCATTGCAGCTGGCATTAATAACATTGTTGGGATTTGATTATTAGATCATAAACCATCATGCCTTAAAAATAATTTTTTGGGGGTACTTACTGTCCAATATTGGTGCACTCCGGTCATTGGTGACTGTTTTCTTGAGTTTTTTCCCTTTGTTAATGTCAGAAAGGAGAGCATTTCTTCCAGCCTGCTCCGATTTGTTCAAGGAAGGCTTCTCTGTGTTTGCCTAAAAAGTAACCATTGTTATTTATCAGACAGATTAAGACTAACATTCAGTGGGGGCAGCCTTAGCAGAGGAAACTCCTAATTAAGAAAAACTGATAACAAGTTATAAAACTTGGGGAAGTTTGACAATGATACAAATGTGGCTTTTTTTAAAGGAGATAATGGGGGGGCAGATACAGCAAGAAATACATTCATTTTTAGTGTAGGAAAAGTTGCTTCTAGATAGAAGACTGAAAATTCATGCCATTGTCTGTTGGCTTGTGATGGACAGACATTAGCTTGGCTGACCAAAGACAGAAGGAAATTTTCATATCAGGCAAAGAGGGTTTTGCAGTGGCATCTGGGATTTGACCTACAAAGGATAGATTCAGTAACTGCTTCATCTGTCTATCCAATTCAATAAGCATGTATTAAGTGACTGCTTATGTGATCAACAAGAGACAGAATGGAGAGGGAGCTAGGTGGTGCAGTGGACAGAGCACCAACCCTGGAGTCAGGAGAACCTGAGTTCAAATGTGATCTCAATACTTACTAGCCATGACCCTGGGAAAGTCTCAGATTGCTTTACAAAAAAAAAAAGAGGCATTATTGGCTGTATAATTGAAGAAATCTCTTAACCTCACAGGGTCCTAGCAATTTTCAAAGTTGTGATTGTAGAATACCTGCCAATCTGAGTGAAAAATAAATGCGCCCAGAACTGTGGCAGCTACTGGACAGCTGTGATGCTTCAAAACTGTGATCAGCACAGTGCCTGGCCCAGAATTTAATAAATACTTAATGACTGACGTCAGGACTTCCTGGACTTCATCAGTGTGAGTGTTCCCTCTACTGGTACAGGTCACGATAGTTTCTGAGAGTCCAGGGTTTTGAAAAAAATCATCACACTGGCCAGCCTGAGTTCTGAATTTAGCTAAGCTCGTTTTAATATACAGATATAGAGCCTATTATTACCAGGTCCCATGCTACTGGAAGGAGTTGGAAAGATTAAATAGTGAAAGGATCCCTCTCCTCCTGGATTTTTCTTTCTAGTAGGCAAAGGATTTAGTGGAATTTACCAATTACACATGGAAAAATAATATGTAGCATTAAAGTCTGGTCCAAGGATTACCTAGACCCTGAGGGGGCACTTGGTTAGTTTACTAGCCTTGGAAGTCAGAAAGGCCTGAGTTTGAATACTGCCTCAGATACTTGAATAGCTATATGGCCCTGGGCAAGTCATATAAAGGTAGCCTTAGGCCTGGGAGGGTGGCATTAACTTTAATCTATTAAAGAAGAATGGAGCCAGAAAGGAAATAAGTACATCCCTTTCATTATTAATTCTAAGGCTTGGGTTCAACTGCTAATTTGCTACTTACTAGCTATGTGACCTTGGATAGGTCATTTCACTTGGTTCCCCTGTTTCCCATGAGATAAGTGAGTAAAAGTAGTTTGTAAATAATCAGTTACTCTTATGAGTATAAGGTCTTACATTTAGATGGCACTTTCCAAAGTGATCTCCCCATAACAATCCTTCAAGGAAGGCAGTTTAAGTATGCGATCCCTGTTTGAGGAGGCTTATGGAGTTGTATCTCCAGAGCTGGCATTTCAAGCTCACTGTGTATTTCATTCCATGTTATTGTCTCTCTATTTTCATTTATTATATAAGAAGAATTTTCTCTAGAAAGTAGAAAAGTAATGGTTCTGACTTAACAATTATGTAATTTTTCTTGAATAACGACAAAAAAAGAAGAAAAGTTTTTAAAAAAGAAAGCAATAGGGTCAACAAAACGGGATAAATGTGTTAATAATAGATGTTTTGATTTACATGAAGATGAAATACATTTTATAAGGTCACCTTGCATGTAGCCAGAGTCAACTTGGAGGTAAGAATGTATCTTAGAGACTAACGTGAATTGTAAATAGACTGGGTTGGCCTTGGAACTACTTCAAGCTCAAGAGTTTCTTTGAACCATAGGTAACTGGGCAGGTCAGGGCAGAATGAGAAAAGGCAAGTTAATAAGAATGACTAGGGTATGTGTTGAAAATTGGAGACTAGCCTTATTGGAGGAGTGGATTATGCTGGTGAGGGCTAGCAGATGAGATGGTATCTGTAAATCAGGGTCTATTTATGGAGGAGCCTTGAATGCTAGGCTGAGCTTGGCTTAGATATGATAGATGATAGGGAACAATAGAAACTTATTGAGTCAGGGAATATCATGATAAAATCAATATTCTAAGGATATTAATCTCCTGTCAGAATGTAGTATGGATTAGAACAAATAAAAGGAGAAAAAGTGACAAGAGAGGTTGAATCTTAAGGAAAATTGATCTAATGTGGAGATAATATATAATGGTAAGAATACCAGTCACATGACCTATGTTCTGGTCCTAGCTCTGCCATTTAACTTGGCATGAGTCCGAGCATATTAATTAACTTTCTTTGTGAATCAAATGTGACAGCCTGGTTCAGGAGAAGCTGGAAGATCATCTAATCTCTAAAGCCTTTGATTCTTGGAATTTATGGATAAATTTGATATGAGGGACAGAATGGAGGGGAAAATATGGACAGGTCTCAGTTCTGAAGTCAGACGAAATGGGTTCAAATCCTATCTTTGAAAATTATTAATTGTATGATCTTGGAAAAATTACTTAAACTCCATTGGGAATCCAATTTTTTTTCCCTGATCAAATGAATCTGCAAAACAAGCAATTAGAACTTTATGACCTCTGATTTGAACTATATGGCCTCTGAAATACATTCCAGCTCTAAATCTATGGTCCTATAAGTTTAAGATTGTAATGGATTTGGTAGATCAGAAGAATGTTTGTAATATCAAGTAAGTAGAATGTAAGTCATTTTTCATCTTTGTGTTCTCAACATTTTGCCACTTAATAAATGGTTATTGAATCAAATGGAATTGAGTTGATTAGGGGAAAAAGTTAGTAAAAGATCAGTCCCAGTCAGGACTGACCCAGCCAGAAGTGAACTAACTAGGTTAAGATTAGGGAACAAGCCTCAGGATGATTGGCAGTTTATCTGCCTATCTCCTATCACCAGTTAGAACTGGACAAAGTATATCAATGAATGACTTGGAAGAGTTAGTTCTTGGAACACTGTGTCCTCTGTAAGTTTTCTTTTAGTGATATGACTGATCAGGGCAGAGTGAGATCTAATCAGACTATATGTAAGACTTAAAACACTTACAGAGAAACTTGAAACAAATGGAAACTCGAAATAAATGTTCAATGTTATTTCTGTCAGTATGGTTTGACTTACATTGTGCACCTGTATCACTCTGATCATTTCTTATATAAACCAGAAAAGCAAATATGTTTAAAACAAATACACACTTGTGTTTTATACCTAGACACCAAGAGACACTCACCAGGGCAAATGTTGGTGGGGGTGGGGGTGCTGGTGGGGGAGGAACAGGCATCTTGGACGATTAAGCGTCAATATTATGACTCAAACCTGGAGAGAGAGAGAGAGAGAGAGAGAGAGAGAGAGAGAGAGAGAGAGAGCGAGAGAGAGAGAGACAATTAATTAGGCTCTTTTGTGACATTTTACTCTAAACTTTCTTTCCCCTTTTACTCCCCCAAAAAATCAAATTTGGAGTCTAAATTGACCAACTTTTAAAAATTAACTAAATTAACTTATTTTTTTTCCTTCTAAGTTGTTATATAGGTCCTTCAATAATGGGATTTGAATTCATTTGCTCCTTAAACTGCTTAGTTACAATAGCTTTCAAGTGGAATCATAGTGGAATGGAAAGGAACCTGGGCCCTTGGCCCATAAGCAAGAATTTTATTATGAAATCACCAGAGTTTTGCCTTGTTCCACAGCCACACCCGAGCTCTTCTCACAAATGAGTAATACTGGTCACAGTAGGGCCTCAACAAGAGAATGGAACAAACCTACAAACCATAGCTAGTATCCTTTGTTTACTGGAAAAGTTACATTCTAGCAAAATAGTGCTGAAAAGCAAACCTTTCTCCCACTAGTTTGTATTATTAAAATTACAAATGCATTTGTCCTGGGAAGAAACTCAAGCACTATATACACATAATTATAAAAACACTGTTAATTGATTACCTATTAGAGCAATGTTACAAAAGTCAAAGTGTCATAGGTATATAATTCAAAGCATTTGTGTCTTCAGGCCAAAGAACATCATAGTATGTTTTCCCATGCCATAGTCAGGTTTGCTTATGGAGGATTCATGGTATTTTTGAGAAAGATATTAAGTTGTTATTACATTGTAAGCCTGTGAAGTTCTGAGGCAACAATGATTAAATGAGAGCACTAAATTTGCCATCAATATGGTGAGAATCTGGAAGTGGGAGGAAGGGGACAGAAGTGGGACCACACCAGATTACCCAAAGAAGGGTGAACTGGTCCAGGGCAAAAATAGAGCAGTCAAAAAAATCATGCTATTTAGTAGTGGGATTGAGCCCATGAATATCTCCTAACTTCCAGCCTGAGTTTTTAAATTAAAAAAAAGACATTGACTAGGGTAGTGTGTATATATATATTGATTATGCCTATATTAAAATCAAATAAAAAACTCAAATGTGATATTTTTGTTAAATATAATTGAAGTGGGGGCAACTAGGCAGCTAGATGGAAAGAGAGCTGACCCTGGAGTCAGGAGGACTTGAGTTCAAATTTGACTCTGACACTTTATACTTACTTAGCTAATATATATCTATGTAAAGGAAAAATATCAGTTTCTCAATAAAATATGCACAATATTCCCCAAATTAACAGTATCATTAGATTAAATCCAAAAGAAGATAGAGAATACAAACATTAAAAATAAAAAGAATGCAACTGACAGAAATGGTAGCAGTACAACCCCTCATTTATTGTATCTATTACTCAAACAATAATCTCTTTGGCAATTTGCTTAAGCTTTTTACCCAATAATCTTTAAGATACCTTTAACTTTTCACTGAAGGCAGAGACCTTGGCTTGAGAATAACCTTTGCACTTAGAAATGATTTCCTCAGAAAGAAGGAGATAAGCTGAACAGAAAGCTGAGGGTAGAAATGTCCAGTCTTTATTAAGGAATCTAATCTATGACCTTCAAGACTTGATGTTCTGTGACAGCTAGCTGATACATCATAATTATCAGCAAATTAGATTATACCTATTGTTTTTATTTTTCAAAATATTTGTCAACTAATTATTGGTGTTCTCATTAGAGGATGCTAGATTTTCCAATATCACTACACAATATCAAAAGTTGGGCCCATGAGTTAGCAACAGCAAAGAATAGAACAAAATGAAGGTTCAGCTTCTTAAATATATGAAGTGATGAGGAATAAAATGTTGCTAAGGGTTGAATTTTGTTAAGTTTTTGTTGTTGCTATCTCCTAGAGATAGAAAATTAGTAGCTTCAATTATACTTTTTTTTTTGGCAAAGCAAAGGGGTTAAATAACTTGTCCAAGGTCATATAGCTAAGTAAGTATAAATTGTCTGAGCCATATTTGAATTCAGGTCTTCCTAACTCCAGGACTAGAGCTCTATCTACTGTACCACCTAGCCGCCCATGCTTCAATTATATTTAACAAAAATATCATCATCATCACTTATATTTATTGAACACTCTGAATTAGCAAAGTGATTTTCTAACATTATTACATTTGATCCTCACAATAACCCTGTGAGAGAACTGTTACAGATATTAATCCCATTTTAAAGATGAGGAAATCAGGGAAGCTTTAATGATTTGCCTACAGTCCTACAACTAGTGGGCAGCAGAGGCTAGAGTTTTACTCATGTATTCCTGACTTTGCATCTAGTATTCTATCTACTAAACCATGCTGTTTCTAATAGTACCTCTTATATGAAATTTACTATCTATTTAAACTCATTTAACTTCTATGGACCTTAGTTTTTTCATCTATAAAATAAGGGGATTGGTCAAGTTAGAGTTGTCCAACCTTACTTTTAAAGTTTTTATTGAAACAATAGACAATATATTTTGATTTGCTAGTTTAGTGAGAGCTCTGAGGTAGCTTGGTTCATTTACAAAAGTATTTAGTAAACCCACAGGGGGCTGCATAAAATTGTACTGCTGGTGCATTTTGGACAGCCCTGGTCTAAGTGACTTCTGAGTTATAAATTTATGATCCTAAGTTAATTAATATTTGACATATATTCATTAAACATGTACCATGTAAGCTCCTGTACTAGACTCTCAGGAATGTCATGAAAAGCAAAGCCGTCTGCTATCAAAGAGCTTAAAGTCAAGTCAGGTAAGAGATAAATCACAAAAGTTACTTCCATATTTTTCCACTGTTGCATTGCTGGTCGCAATTCCCTCCTTTCGCATTTCTCCACTACCATGTACTATATTTTCTCTCTCCTTTCACTCTGACTCTGCTGTAGGGTATCTGAGTGGCACAGCAGACAGATCCCTGGTCCTGGGGCCAAGAGGCCCTGAGCCCCCTACCACCCCTTAGGCCCAGCATCCACCTGGCCCTATGGTCCTGGATAGGCCATCCAATACCAGCCCCTTGCAAGAAGTAAAAAAGAAAATGTGTTATATCTGACAACTCTCCCACCATGGTCCATCCTCTCCTCCATCACTCACATCCCCCCCTTCCCCCTGTCCCCCCCTTTCTTCTTACTCCAGATGTCTACACCCCATTGAGTATATATGCTGTTTCCTCTCCTAGCCACCTCTGATGAGAGCGAAGATTCCCTCATTTCCCCCTTGCCTTCCCCCCTTCCATATCATTGCAATAGCTCATTGTGATAAAGAAAAAACTTATTATATGAGATATCTTGGCCTATTCCTCCCTCTCCTTTTTCTTTCTCCCATCACATTTCCCTTTTTTTTCTATTAACTCCATTTTTATACCATATTTTATCTTCAAATTCAGCTTTCTCCTGTGCTTCAACTATAAAAGCTCCCTCTACCTGCTCTATTTACTGAGAAGGTTCATATGAGTATTATCAGTGTCATTTTTCTATGCAGGAATACATGCAGTTCATCATCAAGTCCCTCATATTTTCCCCCTCTCCTTCAATCTCCATGCTTCACCTGAGTCCTGTATCTGAAGATCAAACCTTCTGTTCAGCTCTGGCCATTCCAACAAGAACATTTGAAATTCCCCTGGTTCATTGAAAGTCCACCTTTTTTTCTTTTTTAGGGTTTTTTTTTTGCAAGGCAAACGGGGTTAAGTGGATTGCCCAAGGCCACACAGCTAGGTAATTATTAAATATCTGAGACTGGATTTGAACCCAGGTACTCCTGACTCCAGGCCTGGTGTTTTATCCACTATGCCACCTAGCCACTCCGAAAGTCCATCTTTTTCCCTGGAAGAGGACATTCAGCCTTGCTGGGTAGTTGATTCTTGGTTGCATTCTAAGCTCTTTTGCCTTCCGGTATATTATATTCCAAGCCCTACGAGCTTCCAATGTAGTTGCTGCTAAGTCCTGTGTGATCCTGACTGCAGCTCCATGGTATTTGAACTGTGTCCTTCTGGCTGCTTGTAATATTTTCTCTTTGACTTGGGAGTTCTGGAACTTGGCTATAATATTCCTAGGGGTTGGTTTTTGGGGATCTCTTTCTCAGGGGGATAGGTGAATTCTCTCCATTTCTATTTTGCCCTTTGCTTCAGGGCAATATTCCTGTAGTAATTCTTTGAAAATGATGTCAAGGCTCTTTTCCTGATCATGACTTTCAGGTATTCCAATAATTTTCAAATTATCTTTCCTAAGTCTGTTTTCCATATCAGTTGTTTTTTCAATGAGATATTTCACATTTTCTTCAAATTTTTCATTTTTTTTTTTTGGTTTTGAAGTATTGATTCCTGATTTCTGGTAAATTCATCAATCTCCCTGAATTCTATTCTTTGTCTGAAGGACTTGTTCTCCTCAGAGAGTTTTCTTATCTCTTTTTCCATCTGGCCAATTTTGCTTTTTAAAGCATTCTTCTCCTCCATAACTTTTTGAACTGTTTTATCCATTTGACCTAAGCTGGTTTTTAGCATGCTATTTTCTTCAGCATTTTTTGGATCTCCTTGACTAGGCTGCTGACTTCATTTTCATGTTTTTCCTGCATCTCTCTCATTTCTTTTCCCAGTTTTTCCTTCTAACTCCCTCATTTGATTTTCAAAGTCTTTGTTGAGCTCTGTCATAGCCTGAGCCCAATTTCTGTTTTTCTTGGAGTCTTTAGATGCAGGAGCTTGTGCTTCCTCATCTTCAGACTGAGTATTTTGATCCTTCTTGGGCTCATATGCAAAATATTTCTCAATGGTCTTCCTCTTGTTTACTCTGCTTGTTCATTTTCCCAGCCTGAGCCTGGTTTTGGGGTGCTTCCTGAGCTTCTGGGACACTCCCACGGGGGGTCTCAGTATATGAGGCTCTGTCCTTCCTCCTGGTCTGTGAATGACCATATGCGCCCCCTCTCTGCCATGGGGCTGAGGTGGAGGGGGCCCCTGCTGTCCTGTGGGGGGGGCCTAGACTGCAATCAGGATCTGAATGTCATCAGGGCCCCAAAGTCCTATTCAGGGGCAGAGGACAGAGCTTGGCAGTCTCTCTTCACTCCCCTCCCTAGGTTCAATGGGCTTATGCCCTGGGGGCTCCTGCTTACCGGCTCCTCCTGCTTCTGTTCCTGGATCTGGGCTGCCAAAAGACCAAGTTGTTCCTTGTGTGCCCTGAGGGCTGGGTTTCACGCGCTTGCTCTGGCATAGGTCCCCTGCTGTTCCCCCACTTTGTGCTTGGTGCTCCCGGGGGTGTAGCTCAGGAAACTCCCCCGCCGTGGCTCCCAGGGCCCTGGGGCTGCCTCCTGGAGGATGAAGTTCTTTTGCTCTGGCGGGCCACCCCTCCAACCCCGGGGAGCAGAGCCTTTCTGCTCTTTTCCAGGTTACCTTGAGTAGGAGAACTGCCTCATTGGGACCCCTGTGGGTTCTGTCTCTCAGAAGTTTAGAGTCCTTAGTTTCGAAGTTTTATGAGAGAGCTTCTAAGAGACATTGCTCTCTTGTCACCATCTTGGCTCCACCCCCCCCCACATACAGAATTTAATATTTATTCATGACTACAATGTAACCAATGATATAATAATAAAATATAAATGCCTCATGAATGGACTTTGAGGGCTGCATGCAGCCCATAGACCATAAATTTGGACACATCTGCCCAAGAGATAATAGGTCAGTCGGATATGGTATCACCTTCTTCATGATTCAGTATCTTTTCCATAGGATACTAGATCCATAGGATGCTGGAAGGATCTTTTCCTTCTTTCAGCTCTTGCATGTGTCTTTAGCACCATCTATTTTAATCTCCAATTATTCTTTGTTTCACGGATTGGTCTAATCTCCAACTAGGAAGAGAAAAATCTAGTTATCAAAATATTTAAAATAGCAACACAACCAGATTAAGAATCCTTGCTCTAGAGAGAAATGAAACACCTTGGGGTACCACTGTACTAGGATAAAGAAAATGATTAAAGATCTAGGTACACAATCCCTCCTATATTCCAATATTTCCTCTGCCATAAATTGGTCTCTTAAGACTATGTTACTAATTTCCATGTTAAAATAATTCTAATTATAAGAAGTACACCAAAGTTTCCTACCAGATATCAGTGTGATTTGGTGTAAAGATTATTGAAAAGTAAAGAAAATCAATAGAATTGGATTTCAGTCATGGTTTTCCCATTTACTAGTCATGTGACATTGGACAAATCAGAATTTAATTATATGAGTCCTCAACTCCTTATCTATAAAATGGGGCTAATGATTGCTGACCTGTTTTGCTCATAAGTTGAGTGAGTGAGAATCATGAGCTAATATAAATGACAGTGTTCCATACAAATGCAAGCTAAATTTATCATGTGATATAATCTTTATGCAAAAAATCAGTTTTATAAATTATTCTTGAAAATATATGCCCATCATATTAAACATAATCAATATGCCCAAGAAGTTATAAAAAGTATAATATAAACTGAGATAGCTAGGTGGCACAGTGACTAGAGTTCCAGACCTGGAATCAGGAAGATCTATCACTGGCTAGTTCTGTGACCCTGGATAAATCACTCAGCTTCTAAGATGTAAGGGTTCTTGTGAGCATCAAATAAAGTATTTGTAAAAGTGTTTGACTTTATTAAATGATCATTCACTTACCTACATACTGCTTTAAACATAAACTAAATGACACCAACTGATTCCCCTTTCGAATATCAACAGAACATTGAGCATTAAAAAGAAATAAGAATTAATTTAAATCTGTGACTCAGATGTTAAAAGATTTGGTAGTGAGTTGAAAGATGAGATTTCGTTTTATGTTTAATCAATTAGTATAAAGGTACAAGAAAAAAATAGAATTTAGCACATCTGTCATTAAAACAAATGTGGCTGGCAGTCATGAAGTTGAGCACAATAAGTGCTGTTCCTTCTCCCTATTTTGTGATGAGGATTGGACATACAAAAGAAGGGGATTCATTCTACATATGGATCATTGAGGGCAGACACAAATGACAAGGTTGAGCTTTGTTGGGACTTGGAGAGACAGTGCCAAAAACAGCTTCATTCATATAGGATGAAATATTACAAAGAAACCCCAAGAGCAGGGATTCTTAATCTGGTTGTGTCATTATTTTAAATATTTTGATAACTAAATTTCCTTATTTTGCCCAGCATAGAAATGTGGCAGCCACTCATAGGTCCATTCCCACCACTGATTAGCAGAGCAGTTTTGAACTCTTTTGTTTCTGACCTGGACTGGTTTATCCTTCTTTAATCAGTCTAGTGAATGCCCCTCTTGGGGACTAGATTGCTGGCAGGCATAATGTGGATATATGATCAACATTAATTCTATTACAACTCAAGTGATTCACCAACCTTAGCCTTTCCAGCAATAGGATCTATAGGCACATACACCCATACTCAATGATAGAAATATAGGGTCCTTCAAAATTCCTAGCAGTTTAAAACTCTAAGAAGAATCAGAGAGAAAGGGAAATCACAGAGAAAAAGAATCATTAATCTCTAAGAATTTAAAATGATGTTGAGACTTCTGGGACACCCTCTATTTCAATCTAATTTATTTTCTCTGTAATCCTATCTCTTTTATTTTATCCATTTAATAATTTTATTCTAAGAAGGGGTCCATAGGCCTCACCAGACCACCAAAGGAAAACAGGACAAACAAAAGGTTGAGAACTGATCTGATTGCTGGTGTCTACCAGTAGTGGAATGGAGTACTGAAAAGGGGGAGAGGGCTGAGGGCAGAAAATTTGGCAGCAAAAGAACCCTGGAACCTAGGACCAGAAGAGGCACTGGAACCACACAGCAAAGAGGGACAGAGTCTTTTGGAAGAACAAATCCAGATCTAGTCTTTCATTGGACTGTGAGTCATAGAACCATCCATAGACCCTATTTGTACATCAAACTGGGAAGGTCAGTTGTCTAGAAAGTCTCAACATAGGATCCAGGAATGGTTTCCTAATATTCTTCTGAAGTTTTCTTCTTCATGGTTTCTAACCTTTATCTTCTCCAGACTCTCTAACAACAAGAACAATAACAACATCTATTACTAGTATTTACATAGCACTTTAAGGTTTGCAAAAAAACAGTTTTAAAAATTATCTCACTTTATCCCTATAACAATCCTGAGATGAAAGTATTAACTCCATTAAAAAGGTGAAGAAACCAAAGCAGGCTAAGTGACTTGCCTGGGGACATGCCCCCCCCCCCCAAGAAATGTGTGGCTTAATTTAATTAAAAAATTTTTTTTTACTAGAATGGTTTGAGCATAATGTTTGATATGATTGAGGTCATGGTTCAATACTTATGTGAACCAATTAAACCTTACATAGAGGAAAAACATTTTGGTGATGCCTTCCAGTATATTTCTAACCAGAATGTTCTCTCTTGCCAAATGTGGCTCAGTGTTGTTGTTGGCTATACTCCATAATGAAGGATTAACTGAAGACTCTCAACTAAACATTCCATTAGTATGATCTTGAGTTAAGGAATCACATGGTTGGTAAACATGAAGTCTGAGAAATATTAATCAAATGTTGGCTATATCTCAAGGATTGAGCATTTAGATACCTTTACAGGAGGAAATGAGATGTGACCAGTCAGATTAATGTCCCTTATGGTAAATCTCTTAGGACTGACTGTATTTCTCTCATCTCCAGAGCTGGGGGTAAATTAATTTCTTCTTGCAGGCTTAGTTCCATTTCCACCTTTAAAATTCATCAAACCAGAGGGAGTAAAGTCAAAATATTCATGGATCTTTATAGCTCTGGGGCTAACCTTGCTGATTTTTTTCCCATGTTCAGGTGTCTGGGTTCTTTGCCCTCTGGTGTTCAGGGCCCCACTTTGATCCACTATCTCAAACCCTTATTTTTCTTAAACTAGAAGTCTAAGCTATTCTCAAAAGTTAAATGTCCAGAACAATGTATAACTTGAGAGATAAAATTCACTGGATTAAATAATCCTAAATAATGTTTGTCCTTCATTTTCGAATAAGACCACATCAGGGAGGTGATGCCATGACAAGCTCACGAATTGGATTTTAGCAAGGGGCGTGCTGTGCTAAGTTACCAGCCTCACTTTCTCCTCCAAAGTCATCTGGATCCAGTGGCCAGATCTGAATCGGGATGAGTGGAGATGGCCCTGGATGCAAGGCAATCAGGGTTAAATGACTTGTCCAAGGTCACACAGCTAAGCGTCAAGTGTTAAGGCCAGCCTCGAACTCCTGTCTTCCTGAATCTAAGGCCAGCGCTCTATCCACTGTGCCACCAAGCTGCTCCAATCCTAAATACCCCAAGATCTACTAGACGTTGTACGAG